>NW_026878269.1:0-106846 GCF_032173495.1 Musca vetustissima | reverse complement strand
GATGTGCTTGAATGAAATAAATTTGATGAAATCAGAGAATTAATTTTCAATTAAAAATTTTCAAAATAATAACCCTTTGTGGGGCAAATCGGCATAATTATACCATTTTGAACAGATTAAGTCGACCGATATTCCCCATTTTCGAACTTGAATTATGTTTGAACGAAATATTATGATATGCAATATTTTGATCAAATCTGTTACTTGTTTCTAAAGTTATCGTACGCACTATAAAGACTTATTTCAGAACATAAAAAAGGATTTTCCCCCTCTGATTAAGAATACTCCCTACCTCTCATTGAAAATACAGTCTACAGTTCGTCCATAAATACTCCCTGGCCTCAGCTGGTCCATAGATATTTCCTGGACTTCAGTTCGTCAATAGAGAATCCCTATTATTTTTCGTCCACAGAAGACTCCCTATTTACCTCGACTCCCTTTTGAAAGCTTTCTTTCATCAGCTTGTCTATAATGTCACCCTTCAGCTCGTCTGCTTCAGTTCGTTCACAGAAGATTTCAGCACGTTCATAGAAGACTCTCTGGTCTCATCTCATAAATAGATAGGTTCCCAGTCATAGAGGATGGGGTCAAAACGAATATTTCAATTAGACACGTTTTTGTCAATAGGCTCAAGGTATACAAAATAGGTAGACAAAGCCTTTTGGTTTCCAGAATATGCCAAGTAGATAATTTTTCATTATTGGTGGCTTTTGGGATATTTTTGAGGTGAGTGCAAAAAACTGGATTTATTATTTGAAAATCAGCTCCTAGCGAAGTAAAGTTATTATTGTGTTTGGTGCAATAAAACCTATTAAACAGCTCAGTTAATTACGGCTGTTCTTTATAATTTAAAACTTATACGGAATTTTTCGATTTCCTGACTCTAAAATCCTATGCGGGACATTTGTAAAAAAATCGTGTCATGCTGTAATTAGTTTATCGTTCCAAAAAAAAAAAAAAAAAAAATTATGAAAAATACTCACAAGGACTCGAAATAGAAAGATTATATGTCTATTTTCATTCGATTCGATTAAAGCTGTAAGCACAGTTATAAAACTCTGACCTCAATAGCCTACTATGAGCCGAACACAAGTTAATCTGAGGTTTAACCGATTAAGGGAGGCCCAGAAAGAGCAAACCCGCTATTATGCCTTAGCCTCCGGATTTCGCTCCGCTAACTTTTTCCTCTACCTCTTCCCGATTAAAGCTGTAAGCACAGATATAAAACTCTGCCCTCAAGAGTTTGGCGAGTATACTATGAGCAGAACACAAGTTAATCTGAAGTTTAACCGGTTAAGGGAGGCCCAGAAAAACCAAACCCGCTATTGTGCCATAGCCTCCGGATTTCGCTCCGCTGACTTTTTCCTCTTCCCAGAATCTTAGAGAAGGATGAAGGGAAGGCGTTTTGTTATAATGTAGGAGATAAAAGAAAAAAAAATCGAAGTAGGATCTGTTTGCACCAACCACCATATGCACTATGCAGGCCCCTTAATGTAATATTTACTTCTTTGATAGATTTAAACGTGGTGTTATCTCAAATATCGTCGTTTATATTGTAATTTCCAAATAGCTCCCTGGATGTTAAACAGCCACAAATACAACTACATAATCGTATGTATACAACGAAGTGGGATCCGGGACAGTAACATCGGCTTCATTCAATACCGGCTTATTCTACATTTGTTTGCTCCACCATCCAAGTAGTTGGTACTCTAGTTTCGCGGAGTTTCGAAAATTTATACTTAAAATAAACTTACATTGTTTTTGACGTGTTATCGATGTGTTGCACTTCATGCAGTTTGACATCTAATAAGAACAGTTGTTTCGGCGAACGCGCTACTTATTTTTTGTGGTAGTGGAGCACACCCTCGAGATAACAAAAATAAAACAAACATAATTTTTTTGGTTTGACAAACTTCTAGCAACAAAAGAAAATACTTTAATTGTTCCTCGGAGGATATCCAATTTTAATCGTGAGCCTTAGTTTCACGTTGTGGCAACACATTTTCAAAATAAAAGTTTTGAAGTTGTCGTTGAACTGTTGGCTGTTATTTCTTTTTTTCGCCGATAAGTCAAATGTCAATAGTTTGGTAATACTTTTGGGGAGTTTTACTTCAAAAAAAAAAAAAAAAAAAAAAAACAAAGAACCTAAAGAAAATTGTCTTTTGTTTTAGTTACATGCATTTGTTTTCCAGGAGAGGGGAGAGTAGAGGAATATTGGGAGTGTCATATATACATAGATATATAGGAGGTTTGATAGGACGTTTTTTTTTTATAAAACCAATATTGTCAATGGTGTTATTGGAAAATTTCCACAAGGTGTTACAAATTTATATTTTTTTGTTTGTGTATAAAAAAAATCGTTTTACATTTTTTCCATCATTTTCACTTATATGTAGTTACGTGCTCTGCAGGCAATCGTATAAGCAGGCAGACAGGCTGATAGTCACCTAGTCAATCACACAGGCATTTCATGTTCAATACATTGTTTACATATTGTACAAGGAAGAACAACACAGTATCTGATGGGTTTTTGAACTTTCGATTTAACCTAACAAAATATTTACAGCATTTGTGTATGGTCTATACGAGTATATATAAATGTGGTGGGTGTTTTTATATTTGTTTGTATTTTTTTGTATGTACACTGTATACATAATCATATGTACATGTGGTTTTTTACATGTAAAGAGAGAGTGTTTTTTTTTATCGAAGTATTTACAAAAGAGTTGTTTCATTTCATTCTCAATTATCCTTTATATAGAAGTGCAAAAGGATTAAAATGTGTATAAAGAAAGTATGTTACTTACCCGCTTGCCACGTTTGCCTCGTGGTCCTTTCTCACCGGGTGGTCCTGGAGGACCTGCAGGACCGGTTTCACCTCTTTCACCGGGTACACCAGGGGGTCCTGGAATAAAAACAAATTTTAATTAATTTTATTTTTGGATAATTAGGGTAACTATTTTGACATATATTTTTGCCTTAAAATACATAAAAAATCAATCCTGTTGGAATACCCTGCTGATAACAATATTTATTTTTAAATTCAATTCCGAAAAAAACTTTAAAACTATTTGCAAATCATTTAAAGTAAATTCCGATTTTTTAAACAATACCCAATAGCGTTGACTTTTATCGTTATTGTTTATTTTTCCTGGTAATGACATTCACCGGAGCATCAGTGATGAAGAGGACATTGACAGAGCTGTGATGTGAAGTACACAAAAAATACATACTTGAAAATTCAACGTCAATTATACGCATTTGCCATGAAATCAAGTGCTTGGCTGATGATGGGCAACAGAAACAACAACAACAGTCAGGAAGGAGCTACAACAACAATACCACCAGTGTAGCATAGCATTCGTAATGTAATTTAATGTTTCATTAAAATTCATAACGCACTTTTGAAAATTAATCGCATAAAAAATTTAATAATAACATCAGGATGACGATGATTATGAGAATAAAGAAGAAGCATCATCATCAGGAGATATATAATGAATATTAAAAACAATGGAGATGATGGAATGGAATTTCCAAAAAAAAAAAAAAAACAATGAGATGACAGTAAGAATTATTTTTCACAATCAATAAATGAGACAATTGAAAACAAATTCACTTTCGAAACGATTTGTATACACAAAAAAATTGCTAATGAGATTTGAATGAATTTTGAAAACATGCTACAGGTTGTTAATTTTAAATATGGATGAGTTTATTATTGATCTGACACATTTTTCTTTAGAAAAATAAATTCAAGACCCTTGGTTCGACACTATTTTCTATAGAACCAGTAAGGAAAGTAGTAAAGTCGGATCGGGCCGACCACTTTGGGTATATTCTACATATGTATCCTAACAGACGTCGCGTGTTTGTTATATATCTATATCTGAACCGATTTCAGGGAAACTTGCCAGATACTAATTTATATTACTTCAGTACGTTGTGTCAATCGGCCTAGCTATGGATCTTTTCACGAAGCTTAGCAACATCATTTTAGGCTTAATTCAGTACTCTATACCAAAATTCGTGCAAATCGAAAGATATATAGGGACATAAAATCGAACGAAAATATATATGGGAGCTTCATCTAAATCTGAACCGATTTTCACGAAACTTAGCACACGTCGTTCTAGACTTAATTCAGTCCGCTATGACAAATTTCGTGCAAATCGAATGATTTTTAAAGACCTTGGTGCACCAATTACCTAAAATCGGATGAAAATATATATGGGAGCTACATCTAAATCTGCATCGATTTTCACGAAACTTAGCACACGTCATTCTAGACTTAATTCAGTCCGCTATGACAAATTTCGTGCAAATCGAATGATTTTCAGAGACTTTGGTGCACCAATTACCTAAAATCGGATGAAAATATATATGGGAGCATTTTCTAAATCTGAACCGATTTTTACGAAACTTTGCACACATAATTCCAGACTTAATTCAGTACGTTATGCCAGATTTCGTGTAAATCGAAAGATATATAGGGACTTTGGTACACAATTTACCTTAAATTCTATATGGGAGCTATATCTACATCTGAACCGATTTTCATGAAACTTTGCACACATCATTCTAGACTTAATTCAGTACAATATGGCAAATTTCGTGCAAATCGAAAGATATATAGGAACTTTGGTACATAATTTACCTTAAATCGGACGAAGATATATATGGGAGCTATATCTAAATCTAAACCGATTTTGACGAAACTTAACACACATTATTCTAGAGCTTATTCATTACTCTGTGTCAAATTTTGTGCAAATCGAAAGATATATAGGGACTCTAATGGACTATTTACCTAAAATCGGGCGAAACTATATGGGAGCTATATCTAAATCTGAACCGGATTATTTTGCCTGCACAAAGGGTATAAAAATATTCAATACTTTTTCCTATAGAAAAAAATTCCAGACCTTTGGGGCCAGACACTTCTTTCTATAGAAAAAAATCGAGAACAATGTTTTGACACTTTTTTCTATAGAAACAAATTGGAGACTATTTGTTTCTTTCTTTACTATTTTTTTCTGTAATTTCTTAAATGTCCTTTCCTAAATCTCTAAGCACTGCTCGTGCATTTAAAATCATATTCTTTTAAACTTTATTCACCACTTAGTCACTCACATCATCTGCTTGTGGTACCTGTGTGTGTGTGTGTGCCTGGCCCACTTATCTTCAGTGTTCTATGACAATATCTTAATTAAAGCTATTATAAATCATTTTATTTTTGTGATAAAACTTCAAAACTCAAAGCAAAGCCAGGCAGACATACAAACAATGGCACATTTATCCACTTCAAATGAGACCCTCTCAAGTGTAGGACAAAAGACTTTCGGACATTTGGGATAAGATCAAGAAGAACAACAACTAATACTACAGTAGGAGCAGCAGCATCAGTAGTCTTACTGGTACATCTACCAATAGTCAAGTCTCCAGGACAACACTTCTTCTTCTACAATAAATAATAATAATAAAATTTATTATGGTAATAAATTTATTTTTAAAAAGAAATTTTACAGCCATAGCAACCGAACAACCAACCGGCCATCCAACCTTTTCTTCACATCTGTATGAAGGCCATCATCAATGGACTTTAAACAAATATGCAAAGAGTACCAACAAAATGTGTGCTGAAACACTTTTAGTTAATAGACTTGAATGGTGTATTCTCAAGAGAGTGATCGAAGGGGGTGGTGGGGGTGAATACCTTCAGTTTTTGAATGGGTGAGGTGAAGTTATTAAATTAATGTTTTGTAAGGTGTTATTATAATATTCATTTTTTTTTTGAGAACAACGGTAGTAATTTAGTAAATGAATTATGTTTAATTACATTTAAGACCAATTAATAATGAAATACAGGGCAATGAAGGAAAATTCCATTAAATTGGGGAACGTGTGTTCGACATGTTCAATGTCTTCAATATTGAATGGTGAGGATACAATAACATTGTTTAATATATTTTAAACGTTACCCAATAAATTGTTGTTTCTTGTAGAATTTTCAAAGGTAGACAATATTTTAGAAACCTAAATTTAATATGATATTATATAAACTGACCTTGAAAAAATATTCTCTAAAAAATCCTCGCCTCTTACAGTCCTTGCAGAAATATTCTTAAAAAAATCCTATTATAGTCCTTGAAGAATATTCTCTAAAATACACGCCATTTATGGTCCATCCAAAAAAAATTTTTTTCAACCCAGTAAGGAAAGTAGTAAATTCGGACTGGGCCGACTATATGATAGCCTTCACCACATTGGGTATATTGTACATATGTATCCTTACAATTGTATGTTAATGTTCCCTCGAAGGAACATACTCATGTCTTTCTGCAACCTATGATAAATTTAATTTCATTGGGGCAGATTTAGAGTCGTCTGCGTACCGTGGGACAAATTTATGGAAAACGATTTACAGCAAAATTGATACACGCTATTTGGTACCACGCACTGTTAAAATATTAATACATATGGAAGCTATGGTTGCATCTGCACCAATAACGTCATTCAAGTCTCAATTTGATACGTTGTGAAAATTTCGTGTTAACGGATCTTCACGAAGCTTAGCACACATCATTCTAGACTCAATTCAGTACATTAAATCGGACGAAATATATATATATATAGGATTATATCTAAATCTGAACCGATTTTCACGAAACATAGCACACATCATTCTAGACCCAATTCAGTACACTACGCCAAATTCCGTGCAAATCGAAAAATATATAGCGTCTTTGGTGCAACATTTATATAACATAGGACGAAAATATATATGGGATTTTCACGAAACTTAGCACACATCATTCTAGAGTTAATTCAGTACGCTACGCCAAATTTCGTGCAAATCGAAAGAAAATTAGGGACTTTGGTGCATCATGCAACTTATATCGGACGAAAATATATATGGGAGCTATATCTAAATCTGAACCGATTTTTACGAAACTTAGCACACATCATGCTATGCTTAATTCAGTACTCTGTTCAAAATTTCGTGCAAATTGAAAGATATTTAGGGACTATGCCAAATTTCGTGCAAATCGAAAGATATTTAGGGACTTTGGTGCACCCTTTAACTTATATCGGACGAAAATATATATGGGAGCTATATTTAAATCTGAACCGATTTTCATGAAACTTGGCATACATCATTCTAGGCTTAATTCAGTACTCTGTGCGAAATATTGTGCAAATCGAAAGATATTTAGGGACTTTGGCGCACCATTTACCTAAAATCGGACGAAAATATATATGGGAGCTATATTTAAATCAAAATCGATTTTCATGAAACTTGGCACACATCATTCCAGAGTTAATTCAGTACTCTGTGCGAAATTTTGTGGAAATCGAAAGATATTTAGGGACTTTGGCGCACCATTTACCTCAAATCGGACGAAAATATATCGGAACCAATTTTCATGAAACTTGGCACACATCATTCTAGGCTTAATTCAATACGCTATGCCAAATTTCGTGCAAATCGAAAATTATTTAGGGACTGTGGTGCACCATTTACCTTAAATCGGACGAATATATATATATATATATATAAGAGAGCTATATCTAAATCTGAACCGATAGAGTTCGTCCATGGGCCAAATAAATCCAATTCGACTCATTAATGCGACCTTGACTTTGTTTACAATTTAACATGGACAGACAGACGGTCGGATGGACATGCATAAATCGAAAGTGATTCTATGCATATTCTCAAAAGGAACCATGTGTCTATTTCGTTTCCTTTTGCCTGTTACAAACATATGCACAAAGACATAACCACAGTGAAGGGTATAAAAAATCGAAGAAGTATATAGGTATATAGGTGGTCCGGAAATTGGTATATCGTATTGTTTGAAAAATAGAACCAATATTCAAAAAAAGTAATGTTAACATCACCAAACATTTATTGAGTTTTTTTGCAGCCTACGTGCTTGGAATTTTTATATTAAATTTTTTCCCATCTACCAATTATTTCGATTTTTTCCATAAATAATTAATGAAAAAATGTCTGGGTAATCAATTGGAAAAATTATTGTCCATTGTTAGTGGACGGGCTGAGGTTAATGTGACTTAAATATCAATTTAGAGTAAATAAAATTAAAAAAATAACAACATAAAATTTCATGTAAACATTAGGATGACTATATTGTGTGAAATTAATTAAATACTTTCCAGATTATTTGTATGTGTGTAACGTATTTATGATACTCATTATAATGCTGATAGCGATGTTGTTGTTTTGCTGTTATCCCTGGTAAATAGTGTCATGTTAGTTTTCTGCTATATTTGAGTGTGTATATTTAGTTATATAATAAAAATAATTACAAATTAAAACTCATTAATTGTGTATGCACAGTGATAAACGGGTATATTTTTTAGCCTGGAGCAGAATCAAACCAAAGCAATCTAATAAAACTGAAAACTTGTGTCCAACAACATTTTTGTTTGTGGTTTCCAGGGAAAATAAATTTGAAAATTATTTTTCCAAGTAATTTTGGAATTTTTATATTGAAAAAAAAATACACAACTTAATAGGGTAATTGAACTTTAAAGTACACAAAAAACGACTTTATTACTCATCATGTTCCACATTAAATCGCAGACTGTCGTCTCCTTTAATGCCGTCATATCTCATCCACTTTGCCATTCAAATATTCCACACCACTGACACATTCATTCATAAATGTGTCATTAATTCTTCACTTTATAAACAAAGATTTTCTGTTGTCTGTGATATTGAAAACAATTCGTAATGAAATATGCAGAGAAATCAAAAAGACATTAATCAATATTTATTTGTGATGTCAACTGTTTTTTGTGTTTAAAAAAATAAAATTTATTATCATTTAAGAATACTTATGGAGAATTTATGTATTTTATTTAATGATGATACTTTTTGGGGTAAAGTCTTAAATATAAATAAATTCTTAATAATGTGTTGGGTGATAAATCAAGATGTTGATTTCACTTTCATTTGATGACATTATGAGTGAGACAATAAACATTTTTAATATGAAATTTAGGCAATAAGTGGAAAAAATTATCGACCATACATAGAAGTATTTTTATAGATCGCCTTCTTACATATACCTTAAATAGTTGGTATTCTACAGGTCTTTTATGTGTAGATTATATTTCTCAGGTCTACTATAAATAGAAGACCTATTATACATTCAGGCTTAGATATAGCTCCCAAAATATATAACTACAACTGATAGACCATAATATTTTGCACAGGGACCTAGTTTTTTAGGGAAATAAGTTGCAGAAAATATTGAAAATAGAAAAAAAATTAACGGACCTACGTTCTGACGGAGTACATTTTATCCAATAGAAACAATTGGAAGACCTCAGTTCCCACAGAAGATTTTTTTCTCAGAAACAATAAAAAAATAAGTTTGATGACATCTTTTTAGGTCTTTAAAGGTCTGTTTGGTATTTTTCTATAGAAAAAATCAGGCAGACTTCAGTTTACACGGGGTAAATTTGTTTCTATAAAAAACGTCCTACTATACACCCAGGCTTAGATATCACTCCCAAAGTATATTTTTCTGTCAAATTGACAAAAATATTTTACACAGGGACGCGATTTTAGAAAAAATGCAGAAAATGACGGCTTACATTTTATCCATTAGAAAGATTTGGAATACTTCAGATTCCACTGAAGATTTTTTCTGAGAAAAAATTTAAAAATGAACTTTGATTGCACTTTTATATGAAAGGTCTCTGACCTCTTTATAGATGTGTTTCTATAAATAATGTTGGTATTTTTCCAATAGAAAAACATGTGGCAGACCTCTTTTTGGGCAGATCTCAGTACACACTTTGGGAAATTGTTCTATGGAAAAAAAAATGTTTTTTTTTTATAAAAAAAATCGGAAAGACCTCAGTTCTCGGCGATAGGGATTTTATTTTTTAGCAAAAAAGTCGGGTAGACTTCAGTTACAGTGAGTGTGATATATTTCTAAAAAATGGGACAGACCTCCGTTTCCAATGGGGGCAATTTATAGAAAAAAATTCGGGGAAGACCTTAGTTCACTCTCAGGATAAAAAGGTCTCTGAAAGATCTTTGACCTCTTTATAGGTGTGTTTTCTATAAATAATGTTGGCATTTTTCCAATAGAAAAACATGTGGCAGGCCTCTTTTTGGGCAGATCTCAGTACTCACTTTGGGAAATTTTTCTATAGAAAAAAATTGGGCTTGTTTTCTTGTAAAAAATCGGAAAGACTTCAGTTCTCGGCGATGGGTATTTTATTTTTTATCAAAAAAGTCGGGTAGACTTCAGTTCCAGTGAGTGTGATATATTTGTAAAAATATGGGACATACCTCCGTTTCCGATGAGGGCAATATATATGAAAAAAAATTCGGGGCAGACCATAGTTCACTCTCAGGACATTTTTTTCGATAGAAAAAATTTCGTGCAGACCTCAGACCACACTTAAGACAATTTGTTTTTATAGAAAAAAGTCAGTTCACAAATATTCAGTTTAAACCAAGAGCATGTATTTTTTTTTTCGTATAGAAAAAACCTCGGGCAGACCTCTGAGAGAAATTTTTTGGTCTATAGAAAAAAATGGTACTGAATTTGTTGGTCTATAGAAAAAAATTATACTGAGGACAATATTTTTATCGAAAAATTCGGGCAGATCTCAGTTTTCACTGAGTGCCATTTTTTCTATAGAAAAATCAGTCAAACATCTGTTCTTTCTGGTATTATTTATTTCTATAGAAAAAAATAGTGCAGGAAAAAAATTGGTGCAGGAAAAAAATTGGTGCAAATTTTCTATTGAAGAAATCGTGCAGACCTTACTACACACTACTGAAAAAAAATTGGGAAAAACTCAGTCCACACTGAGGGCAATTTTTTATGGAAACATTTTTTTAGAAAAACATCAGGTAGTCCTCAGTCCAAACTGAGTGCAATTTTTTCTATAAAAACAATCCGGTAGACCTCAGTTCTCAAGCAAGGCAATTTGTTTCCTCTTGAAAAAAAAATCATTATCAAGAAAGACTGCAAAAAAAAAAAAAAAAACTGTGCAGACCTTTGCCAGAAAGAAAAAAATTGCAGACCACAGTAGCTGCTAAGGAGGCCAAAAAATCTGAACAGACCTCAGTTCTCACTGAGAACATTTGTTTTGGGTAGAAAAAATTGTGCTGACCTCAATTCAGAATGAGGACAAGTTTTGCTACCAAAAAATTGTGCTGACCCTAGTTCACACTGAAGCATTTTTTTATAAAAAATCTGACAGTTATAAAAATATCGGTCAGACCTCAGAAGATATTTTTTCTATAGGAAGTCTGCACCTTAGTCCTTACTGAGGGAAATTGTTTTTTATAAAAAAAATCTCAATCCTTAGTTTTTCTTCAGGGTCAGGTTTATCTGGTTTTTATAGGAACGCAGATATAATGTATATATATTTGTATGGAAAATTTAAATATCTGAAAACTGTATTTTTTAAAGAAGACCTCAGTTTTGTTTTTCATAAATTCTTCGGACTAGTGCTAATTTTCCCCCCAATTCTATATGTCTTATAAATAATGCCTTAAATATCAGTCCAAATCCAAAAAAATATCAGCAAAAATCATTGACAACAGTCAATTTTCTTCATAAAAATCTTTAAACGTTAGTTTTTTTCTTAAATTTCCCAAAATTTATCCTATTTTTTCTATAGAAAAAATTCTTGGACCTCAGCCCTATTTTTATAGAAGATAGTCCTACTGAGTAAATTTTTTTACATCGAAACATCATCCGACATTTTTTATAGTAAGTTTTTATAGGCACCTGGTGTAGAAAGGTATTCCACACCGCTTTTTGTTACTGTTTTTGTTTTCGCTCTCCTTTCCATTTATGTTCATTAGTTATGTTGTTTTTGTTGTCATGCTTGTCCATTAGCCCGCTGGGTGTCCTTTTGTTGTGTAAATGTTGGACCAAAAAGGACAAACATTCGCTCTTCTTAATTAACTCACTTGAGTGTTGTTTAAATTACACAGACGCACATACACACTCACAAGGACGATAAGGAGTATAGGGGTAAAGGGATAAGTGCTGGACATTATGTTAGTCCTGCTATTGTTGTTGTTTGTGTATAGTGTAGTTAATGTTGTGGATTATTGCTGTTGTTGTTGTTGAGCCATCTACTAAATATTGTTGTATTGATTACTTACTACCGGGCAGCTGGCTGGCTGGTTAGGTCGATTGGCATTGTTAATACAATGTTAATGGGTTTTGCGACAATCTAGGTGATGGACAAATGTCAAATTCTTGAAATGGTTACTTGGAAAAGATTAATGGAAGAGTGCTGAGATTTCAGGGGAATCGAAATTTCGTGGGCCATAATTAACTTCTTTTGATAATGGACCCATGATTTTTTTTTGTTACGTAATTAAGGAAACTCTGGAAAGTGAACTGCACAATTTTCCAAATGGAAAATCTCTAGCAAAAGGAAAATATACTAAACTGACATGAAAACATTAACACAACACCGACTAGAAGTAGAAGCCGTAAGTAAAAGAAAATAAGCAAATAAACACCAAACAAAAACAACAACAAATGTCTCATCTCTTGTCGGTATCTACACGGCAAGATCTAAAACATGCACGCACGACACGAGACTTTCCAAATGTGTTTTCACACATTTTCTTAAACAAAATGTTTGTTTTTCTTTTCCATTTTTTTTTTGGTTGAGCCATTGGTTATCGCGGGTGGGGAACAATTTATGATGCTTTGCTGTGAATGGAAGTTTGGTGGCGTTTCAGTTCTAAGTTTCGGTGTTTAGACACTCCGTTAGCACTTTGGAAAAAATGTTTATTTTCTTTTCGATAAAACTGCTGTTTTTTATTGTTTTTTTCTCTTTTCGGCTAAACAACAACAAACTAAAAAATTCAGAAAAAGGAGGAGGAGTAGGAGAAATAAAATTGCCTCGGAATGGAGTATATGAAACGCCACTTCATTTCGTTGATATTATTACGGAAGGATGCCATTATTTATCAATGGAACAATGTTTTCTTCTGTTTTTGTTGTTGTTGTCGTTTCACAGCCCTCACAATTTTTAATTGTTTTTCTTTGGTTACCATCGAAGCAATGAAAAAATAAGCAAAATGTCAATTCTCAGCTTAACTCCGCTAAAGAACATACTTTATTTCGGTTCCATTTGTATACAATATTTAGGGAAGTGGGAGTGAGAGAACATTTAACACATAATAAAAACAGAATCTCCCCTCACCGCCTCCAAAATATTGTGACAAAATACAGATACTTAGGCCCACGATTTATGTGCCGTTTGGTACCCTCAATGATATGTAACACATGAGTTCTGTTCTGTTCTATTCTGTTGACACATTAATAAAATATGAAATTTATTACCAAAGGTCGGGTTAAATTTGATTGGAAATCGGTGTTAATGGTTCTTTTGGGGGTAAATGGCTTCCCCATTTTAAGGCGAGCAATAAAAACGGGGAGTGAAGAAAACAATTTCTTCCAAGATTACATAATAAATTTGAGCCAGAATTTATGGTTTACAATAAAGAAGTTATCGTAAATAAATTTAATTGAAATATTTCATAGACGATTTAGAATCGGAATTGAGTTCGTTTATTATGCAGAGAAAAATACTGAAATTTACTTTGGAGTTCCATTGAGGGTTTTTTTTTTGTAGATAACATACAAAGGCTTAATATATAGGAAGAAATGTGGAAGATCCCAGTTCCGCTGAGGACAATTTATTCATTACAGAATTTTTATATTTTTATAAAAATTAACACAGATTTGGAAATTTCATCTACCGAAAAAATAGAACCGATATTAGAAAACTTTTTGTATAGCAAAAAAATAGCGGTCAAGTATGAGACATTCTTTATAGAAATAAATATAATATAAGACTGATATTTTTTTCTATAGAACTGAGGTCTGAATCCTTTTCCGAAAAAAGATTTTTTCTTTTGAAACTAGAATATAGAAAAAAAATAGGTTTCAAGTCTGAGAATTTGTGAGAAAAAACTATAACTGGGGTTTGAGATTTTTAAAATAAAATAAAAAATCCTCAATCCTCTACTTTTTATATAGATAAAAGAACTGAGGCCTTGGATGTTTTTCTGTAAGAAACGAGAACTCAGGTCAGAGGAATTTTATCTTTTTGAGAAACAAGAAAATTAGGTCTAAGGTTTCGAGACTTTTTCGTATAGAAAATCAGATCTAAAGATTTTTGTTCTATGAAAAATCTTGGCTGAGGATTTTTTCATTCAAAAATAGACTTAAGTCTAAGCAAAATTGATTTGGGGTCTGAGAAAAAATTCTTAAGGACAATATTTAGTGAGGTCTGAGCGTAGAAAAAAAAATAAATGTGAAGCCAATCTATTCCATAAAAATAGGACTAGGTCTGATATTTTCTTCTGTAAAAAAACCAAATACTGAGATTTTCCCTATGGGAAAAGTGGTCTGACCGAATTTTCTCTAAAGGAAAAATTACCTTCTGTGAAAAGTGATTTTTTTCTGTGTGAACTGAGATCTTCCCGATTTTTTTTATATAAAAAATTTTCCTAAGTGTGACCTCAGGTCTGTCCATTTTTTTATAGACAAAAATTGGCCTCAGCGTGGACAGAGGTCGGCATGAATTACTTTAGTATAAACTGAGGTTTACCTGCCCTCTGTGGCAACTGAAGTCTGCACGAATTGTTTTCTATAGAAAACATTGTCATCGCTGGCAACTGAGGTATGATCGATTTTTTTCTATAAAAAAAAATTGCCCTCAGTTTGAACTGAAATCTGATCGATTTTTTTTATAGAAAAAATTGCCCTCAGTGCGAACTGAGGACTGCACGATTTCTATAGAAAAAATTGTACTCAGTGGCAACTTAGTTATGTATGAATTTTTTACTATAGAAGAAATCTTCCGTCTGATTTTTTCAGAAAAAAATCTTTAAGATAACTGAGGACTGAGATTTTTTTTTAGAAAAATAATACTTAGTAGAACCGAGGACTAAATTTTTATAGAAAGATAGCCCTCAGTAGAACTGAAGTGTGATATTTTTTTACAGAAAAAATCCTGCCCTCAGTGTAGAAAAAATTGGCGTCAACAAGATCTATGGTTTGCACGAATTTTGTTCTATTGAAAAAAAGATTGCTCTGAGCGGAAACTGAGGTCTATAGAAAAATTTGTCCTCAGTTGCAACTGACGATTTTTTTTTGGAAAAAAAATTTCCTCAGTATGAACTAAGGCCTGCACTAATTTTTTTCTAAAGAAATTACCCTCGGTTCACAGTTTTGACGAATTTTTTCTATAGAAAACAAATTGAAGTAGAGGATTATTTTTATGTAGAAAAAATGCCCTCAACGGGAACTGAGGTAAAATCGTCTACTTTTTCAATGTAAACTGAGGTTTTTGCGATTTGTTTCTATAGCAAAAAATTGCCCTCAGTGTGAACTGAGGTCTGCTCGATTTTTTTTCTGTAGAAAATCTTTTGTAGAATAGAGGTCTGCGATTTTTTGCAGAAAATAATCCTCGGGAGAATTGAGTTCTGTAATTTTTTTATAGAAAATTATCCAAAAAAAAATTATCTGAGTTTTGAGAGGTCTGAGATTTTTTTTTATAGAAAAGGAAGCATTACTGAGGACAGAGATGTTTACTAAAGAAAAAAAAAACTCAGTAGCACTGGTGTCTAGGATTGTTTTGAAAAAATCTTCTGTAAACTGCGGTCTAGGTTTTCCTATAGAAAAAATGCATAGTAAGGGCACTATTCTGTAGTTTAAATTCTCCGAACTCCATGGGAATAAAAAAAACTCTTTTAATTAAAAAAGTTCAGAGAATGGATTTTAGAAGAAAACATTTTTCCAGTAGGAAATATCTTCAATAATAACCAAGGACATTTCTTCGCTATTTTTTATATCCTTAGGTCGTACATATTACCTATCAATGCCGTCAGTTCTTACTATCGTATTCGTAGTTCTATAGAAATAATTGTCAGATCTCAATGAGTTTTTTTTTTTCTAAATAAAAAATCACAGTTCCCATGGGAAACAATTTCATTTTATGCCTTTCTCTTTGTTGTTTATATCGGTGTGATACCCGCATTAAGGAACGCCCCTTATTTCCCCATCATCATTAACTTCTTATTTTCCCAATCAATTCACTTCATTAGACATGTGTTGATTTGAAAAGGTTCTCAAGAATTACAACAATAACAAAGTATTTTTGTTGCCTTCATGTTTATTATATCCTGCTAATTTATGTTCCTCAAAGTTAATGACCAGTTCAGGCCTCTGTGTTTTAGTTTCCTTTTTGCGAGACAAATCCTCTTCAAATCTACTTGAAACCAGACAGGGTTAATAGCTCTCTGCTGTTATTTGTTTTGTTTTCTGTGTGTTTCCTTAGACTATGTCTTACCTGGTGGTCCCGGAGGTCCGGGTGGACCCTCAATAATGCCTGTTGGAAATTCATCACCATTGATTGTTGTGGTAAGGCCACGATCGCCACGGTCACCTTTGTCACCCTGTAGGAGCCGCAGCAAATAAATAAAAGAGGAAGAAAGGAGAACAAAAAGGACAAGTCAATTTTTTGTGTTAAATATTTGTATAGAAAAGACAATGTAAATATTCGAATCCAACAAAAAACAAGAGTGTCAGTGTATTTGTCTAAGGACATGTAAATATCCTTACAAATGTACACAACAACAGCACAGAGAAAAGGTAGATAAAGGTAAATAATGTGAAAAGGCATAGCCGTAGACAAAACACAAACACACGTGTAACTAACTGATGGCTATACACTCGGCCGGGGTAGGATAGGAAAGTAGGTAACAAACCAGAAAGCATGACAGTTGAAAAAGGGTCGGCCATTTATTTTGGTGTTTGAGTTTTTTGTTGGACCATCTTTTGTTTTGTTGTGTCCTTATTTCCATTTGTTTTGTTTTTGCCTTTTTTGCACAATACATTGCCATAGTTTGACATAATGTTTATTTTTTTGAGAGAATTACAAAAAATGTCTCTTCAAAACAATAGAGGTGTAATTTAACAAGGAGGAATGGGCACATAGCATCAGGGTCATTTTAAATGCAAAAATATTTTAAGGAATTTTCATTAAGAAGGACAGCTGTGGGACATTTAAGAGGAAACTAATAGGGGATCGATCAAACAATAAGAAAACTCTGTTACTCCTGGGATTGGCAATGAACATTACTCTGAATAAAGAATTTCGAAGAAGATTCAATACAGATCCTTGTAAGAATTCAAAAGTTTCTTTTATTTATTAAATACAATTTTCAAGAGATTTATCCATAAAATCCCTCTTAATAAAAATTATCATTTTTTAATTAAAAATCACTTACCTTAAGTCCAGCAGGACCAGGTGGACCGGGAGGTCCCACTGGTCCAGGTTCTCCGGGAGGACCGGCTGGACCAGCTGGTCCAGTTTCACCGGGTGGTCCTCGTTCACCATTTAGGCCGGGTTGACCAACGTCACCTGGAGGTCCTGGTGGTCCTGGAGGACCGGGCTCACCAGGTTCACCCTAAAGAAATTCATATCGGTTAATATTTAAAATATGTTAAGATCATAAAAAATAAATCGCAAGTCCATCTACAACAAAATTTTGAAAAAGCAATCATTAAAAGCCAAAAAGAAAACAAAAACAATAAAAAATATTATCCATATAAATATAGCATGCAGGCGAGATATAACAGTTGAAAAAGGATATAAGCTAAGTATAATTTTTTCAATAATTTACTCAACTTTAAAATTGTTTCATTGATCGGAACACTAAAAATGACAGTAGAACTTTCATAACTCTTACCACAATTAGCCCGAAAAATACTTCGACTTATGAGGACTTCATGTCGGGGAATTGATATCAAAATGCCTCCTTAGTGCTACTGTACTTAGACTTGAAGAAAATTCTACTTAAAAATTCTACACATATAAGTATGATGACATGATTGACAAGTTCGACTACAATTTTGTTGGAGCATCTCTCATATATAAATATATTAATCAAATCATTGTAGAAGGTGTACATATGAGGAACATGGATTTATGGAAGTCCGAATGTATTTTTTTTTATTTAGACATCTCTAATATTTAAATATATGAAATAAATCAGTGTAAAAATTATACTGTGACACATTTTTCAACATGCAAATTTTGAATCAATCGGGACCGGCAATATCGGAAAACCTACGATGGTAGAAGAAAACCCCTAGCTGGGGTTTGAATTATTAGCTAAGGTTTTGGCTTGAACCTGGCTTAAATTCGATTTGAGTGGAGTTTCAAACCTTTAATAAGATCAATAAAAAAACTCTTCTAAAAACCCAGTTTGGATTGGATTCGACTACGTATTAATTTAAAATCCACCCAAAATCGAACAAATTAAAACTCAATTGGTAAGGGATTTGAGCGCTGCACAGTGTTATCTATATTCCCGATTTTATTTGCATATAAAAAATTATTTATATAATTATGAATAGTCCTTATATCCATTTCTTCAACTGCCCATATATCTCTTTCTAATTGTAATCTACATCAACTTACCTTCAATTGTATTACAGTTGCCGTTGAAACATTAACACCGGCTTCTTGTAAACCCTTTTTTGTTGTTAAGAGTGTTAATTAAGTGTTGTGTTATTTATATGCCAATTGTACCCCAACAGAAATTATAATTATCAACAAACATAAAAACAGACAAAAGAAAAACAAAAAAATTTATAGCGATAAAATAATTTAAGAAAAGAAAATAGAATAAAAATAAATTTAATATTAAATAAAATTAAAGGAGAGATAAGGAAGATAAGGAATAGACGAGGTAAGGATAGGTTTTAAACTTGGGTAGGAATTTTTGTTGATGTAGAGATATGAAGAAATAATAAACTGCTTATATTTATGTATCGAAATTTTATTTTTTATTTATTCGAATATTAAGCCACATTTTTTTAATGGATATTGGAATTTCTATTACCTTTTTTAAAGACACACTCTGATAATAATCATAGAATCGAAATATTGGAGAAATTAAATTCATTTCAATTAAAACCATTTTTTTATTTTCCTCTGACCTCAAGCTAAACAATTTGAGCAAAATATTTAAAAATAACTATGAATATTAAAAATGTAAACACTGACACTGAGGTTGGAAAGCTAGGCTCGGAAATTTAGGACCTTGTATGTATGTACAAACATTGACCTACATTGAACATTTTCTGGGGAGCAGTATATTATTGACAAAGGACCTGGAATACCGTAAATTTAAAATTCAATACTTTTACTTATAGGAATCATTTTCTGTACAGATTTATACCAGTCTTGAAAAATCCAAAATATCAAAGTAAAGCCTATTTAATTGAAAAATTCTGCTGAAACACTCAAAATACCGAAAATTGGGCGGGACCTATGTATGGGGACTGTGTGATTATATTCAGCCTCCAAAACCCCGAGCTCCATAAACCTGGTATGGTGTTTTCCGTTGAAAATTGGTGCCAAAACTCCGAAATGTCAAATTACAGCCTTTTCGGCTGAAAATGCGGCTAGATCCCTGAAAATAAAGAAAATTTGGCGGGGTCTTTATACGAAGAATATGCCAGCCTCCAAAAATCTGTGCCTTCTGAATACCGAAAATTGTGCTTTATCGTTATATGAAGCTATACCAAAATATACCAAACATCCTAGGAGTCAGAGCAAAATTTCAAAGCTCTATCTTTTATATTGCGATCTCCATCGTGATTCACAGATATATGGAGATGGGTAAATCTACATATAATTTTATTCTGCATTCCTCGTTTGCTGCTGGACCCACATAAATAAAGACGTGATTATACCCTATAAAACTATGTTGTCAGGGTATTATAGGTTAATGCAGCCCCAAGAGTTTGTAACACCGCGAAACATTGGTCCTACACCCACCTTTAAGTATACAGATCATATCTCGACTAGCCGAGTAGATCAATAGATGGGTGCCCGTCCCATAGTATATCCAAGAGAAGTGGTTGACCTTACAGGTGCTTACGTATTCGAGTCGATCTTTGGGCTACAATTATAAGTCGAACATCACAACAGAAATCTGGACATTAGAAGGTCTGTACTGAATATTACTAAAACGGAAAATATGTCAGTGTAAGGAAGAGGGTGCAAATATAGCGAAATATTGCACAAGCTCATAATATAGAACAGCAGAAAGTTAGATTATCGTGGAGGTTGTTTAGGGTATCGTATGGTCCCGTCCGACTATACTGCTCCGGTCACTGGTTTGTATGTTACTGATACCAAATTGTTCACTATATGAGACTTTAAGTTCTTTTATTTATGCCTCTTTGCAGAAAATGAGTGATTCATAATTTATGATGTCTCCGACGAACACTGCGGTGTTTTGATAACCCAATGTATCCCGAAATATCGAATAACAGCCTCCATGCCTGAAGAACTTGGCCAAAACTCTCCACAATACCAACATGTACGGGGTAAGAGTTTCTATAGATATAAACTCGTTAAATATATTCTGAAGGTCTTCGATAATAAAAATCCTTTGAGGTCTTAAAGAAATAAAATCTCACATATTTTTTTATAAAATATACCTTCTTAAAGTCATCTCAAGATCGTGTAAGTACTTTCTAAGTCTCTTCTAACTACCTCCTCTAAAAACAGATCTTTTAAAGTCCTTCTGAAGATTTGTCTTCTAAAAGAAGAAGGCTGTTACATATAGATATTCTGAGGACCTTAAATATAACAAATTACCTTATACTGTATTAATTAAATAAATTAATTAAAGGGTCTTTTATTCTATTAAAAATATTAAAAATATAGGGAATTATCTTCTAAGAAGCACATCTTCTAAACAACTCTAAGGACCTTCTGAAGGTCTTCTATAACAAACGTCCTTAAGAGTATTGACGAAAAAAACTTCATGTTTCCATAGAATAGCAATTCTGAAAGTCTTCTAAGTATTTTCTAATCATGTCCTCCAAAAACAGGTGTTTTTAAAGTCTCCAATGAGGCATTCTAAATGTGGCATATTTAAAAACGGTCAGGTATAGGTCTTCTATAAATAATTTAATTCTATTAATCACCATTTCTTGAAGTCATTTTAACATAAATCCCTTCCATATTTATTTTGTTATAAATAATCGATGTTCTATAGGTGTTTAATTTATAACTTATCACTTGGGTATATAGAGTGGTGGTCTAAACATATGCAACTGAAATTTACTATGTGGAAATAAGTAGTAATTCCTTTATTTGAAGTTAAAAAATGGGTCAACTTGATATTTTTCATAATCAATATCAGTTGCATATGTTTTGGCCCCAACTGTATATTGGTCCCATTTTTATTACTTTTTTAATATTGCAGTTTCAACTCCCTTTTATAAAATTCCACTTCTCTTCGGTTCCCTCATTTTCCTTTTTGGTTTCTCTAAATTAAATTAATTTTGGCATATCATTTGTATTTTTCAATTTAATGCAATATAAAATTTTCATTATTTTAACATTATCAACAATGAGAAGACGAGAAGAGCAAAAATAAGGAAGAAGACTAAAAACAACTTCCCTTTAGGTCTACCCCTTTGTTTGGTCCCTCAATTCTTGGCCATAAATTTTGACCACAAAATTACTTTGTTGTTTCTATTTTTTATTTTATTTTTTTGTTATGGACAAATGTTTGGTTTTTGTTTATAACAACCACATTGTTGTGTCTAGTCTTCAGGGTGTGGGTGTGTGTTTTTCTTGGGGGAGAAAAGTTAATGTTTCTTTAACACGTTGTTGCTTCTTTCCTATTTTCTTTGAGTAATAAAAAAATTATTATAAACTTTACATCTGAAGATACAAAAAAGTAAAAGAATATCAAAGAGAAACCTCAAAAAGAAAAAAAAAAAAACAGCAGCAGAGAGAAAATAATAAAATTACCAAAAAGTTGTTGGCTATTTTATTTGTTTTTGTATATTCTTTTGAGCCTGAACTGCATGACTGAATGAATGAAGTGTTGCTGTGGGGTAACACACCCACTTGCTCATAACACCCGGTGTTTATTTTTTTGGACCAACATGTTTTGTGGTGCCTTTGGTCCAAGTTTAATAATTTTCATATTTTTCTTGGCGAAACATTTTTTTAAAAGTTTTTTAGACTTTATTTTAATAACAGACTTTTAACATTCTCCGGTGGGAGCTATTAGGCTTCAGATACTCCACAGAGTATTTAGTTGTGAAGTGTAAACTCTTCAGGCCCAAGGCAACAAAAAAAGTTTTTCAATTGTTTTTCTTTCTTCGTTTGTTTTTTTTTTTTTTTTTTTTTGAGAAGGAAGGCAAATTATTTTAACATTCATTTGAACAAATATAATAAAGGTAATTATTTGGTAATTTCTGTTTGCTTATTTAATTTACTTCCAAAATATTATCAAATTTCATTAAGAGCTAATCTTCGGGGAGAAAATTACAAAAAGTTGTTCTCATTTGTTTAAGGAAAAGGTGATTGTTTTAAAAGAGGAAATTTAAAGAAAAATGAATTATTTTTTAATAAAATGTATCATAAGTTTTTAATCTCACATTTGGCTAGGATTTAATAACAATGTTTCAAATTTGGGATTATTTAAAAATGTAAAAATTGGGGAAAACGAAAATATTTGCCGATAATTTTTGCATTGTCTGGAAAATGTTTTTATAGGAATTATTTATACAATTCAAGAAAAAGGTGCATAAAAGAAGATTCTATTAAAAATGGCCAATATACATAAAAAATCAATTTATGTCTGAAACGCCTGTATGAAATTTTTTGATAATCATCAAAAGACTCCTATCGTGGAAAGTTTTATTTAGATAATAAGTTTAAAGATCATAAAATAAAAATTTAGAGGAAATATAAGAATCTTATTTGAAAAAATTAAAAACTCAAAAGGAAATTTCAAAAATAGTAAAACTTGTGTAGTGTAAAGAAACCGTGTTATTTATTATCTTACCTCAATTATACTCATTAGAAACGAAAATTCTACAAAAAATCTACATACGAAAAATAAAATAAAATTCAGTAACGAAGAAAAAAATCAAACGACCAAATTTTCTACTTTAAAAAATAATCATCTTCAAACTACAAGACACCAAAAAACACTTTTTAAGAAGTGTTTCAAAATTTTGTATTTTTTGTTTTTAATACCTTGACTGCAACAATTTCCGCATAGCCTAAAGTACCGCCATGTAACGTTGTTACAGATCTCTTAAGGCCCTAGTATTTGGATGATGTATAAAATAAAGGATTGGGGAGGAAGGGAATATATTTATTGTTAGAATCACATATTTTGTATTATAAATAATATGCATTATATAATAATATAATATATAATAATATGTATTATATATACACATTTCATTTTTATTATTGTTGTAAAATATCCAAATGTGAACATTATTAACTTACCTTAACTGTCTGGAAAACATCAATACCCGGATGACCAACATCTCCTTTGGAGCCTTTCTCACCCGGTCTTCCTGGAGCACCCTTTTCGCCATTGATGCCATTCATGCCCTGGAATAATAAAAAAAGTTTATTAAATAATTAAAGAAGATGTTTAAAAGGATGGACTTTTGAAATAATACAAAATAAATTCATATTTTTTTAAGATCTTTGACACCTATGGCAAACATTATTCGGTCCAGTAAAATGTTCATCTTTTACTTCTGGTGAGAATAAAATTCGCACAAAAAATATTCGCATAAAAATAGATTTTTCGAATTTCAAACAAATTCAGAATAGAAAAATATTGGAAGCAAACCTAAAATCTGCATAAAAAATTCGGAAATCATTTTATTCGGTATAGAAAAAAATCGGAAAACAAGTGTTTTCGGAATAAAAAAAACGAAAATATAAATTTTTTGTATAGAAAACAATCGGAAAATTCTACATCCATTATATTTGCCCTGAATGGCATTTGATGAACAATCATTGTTATTGAAAGGATATATACTTTCTTATTTGAATAAAATTGGGTCTATATACTTTTATTCTACATTATTTTCAAAATATTTTTGTGACAATTCACAATATTTCAAATAATTGCATTAGACTTTTGATCACATATAACACTTGGTTCTTGCAGGATTCAATTACTGCTCGGAAAATCGTTTCCGAAAACATTAGGTTGGGGAAAAAGAAATCCATTACTTTTTCAGCAGATGACTATACTGATAGATTTCTCGTAAAGTATCGATCAAACAATTTCAATTTTTTTTACTGCGAAATGTGGAAGCAAAAAATATTTTGCTGTTTTTTGTTTGCTGAACTGAATGCACAGTTGTGAGTTACAGGGTGTTAAAAATGGAAGTGAACAAAGACAAAATTCGGTACATTTTACAGTTTTTCTCTGACAAAGGCGAAAATGCAAGCCAAGGAATTTTTGATGTTAAAGATGCACCACGCACAGGTGGGCCAGTCGTCGAAAATGTCGATAAAATCATAGAAATGACCGAAATTAACCCGCATTTTAGCAGTCGTAACATCACTAAAAATCGGCAATTTGCACAAAACATAAAAATAATAATGGCTTTCTTTTTCCCTAACCTAATATTGCTTCAGATTCAGATATGTCCGTTTGTTGTGAAACGTAAAAAACGTGCATTGCTTCAACAAAAGAAATGGAGTGTGTCAAGTTTTTTTATAGTTGATTATGAATGAAATACTTGTTTCGATAGAGCCACATACTTTGAAAATTAAAGTTTTTGCTCAATAACTCAACTGATTTTGATTTGGTTTGACAGTATAAAATTCCATAATTTCCTTTTTGAATTATCCTCTACTGACCAAATATCGAATATAGGTTTTATAACCTTCACTTCTATGTTTGAATTTGTAGGCACTCGAAACATTGGCCATAGCCCCATCTTATAGTATACCTACGACATACGTCGGTCAATGCTACGTCCTAATCAAAGATTAAATTTTCCTAATCTTTGATTAGGAAATTTTCAGTAAAATCGTGTCCAAATTCAAAATGAATCTGCCAACAGATGTTTCCAAAAATGTATATATTACTACATGTAATATTATATGAGGTCTATACCAAAAAACATTGATTATTTTTGGTAGGAAAATTGTCAACCGAAGGCGAATCCAAAATATAAATTTATAGCCAATTCGGCTGCCCAAAATACCGATACAGGTCAATTCATAAACATGGGTCATTATTGGTAGGGAAATTTTCAATCCAATGACAACTCAACGTACTAAAGTTGGCAATACCTAAATGTGGAACGATAAATCCCATTTTCAATACCAACAATCTTAGGACTGTGGCATTGTATATGTAAAATTTCAACGTTTGATCTAAAATAATAATAATAAATAATTGGAATTACAATGGAATCGAAGGACTAAGCGGACCTCTCCTACTATTATGTTTATTTTTACAAATATTTTAACATTACTAATGGCAATTTTGTTACTTACCGGTTCACCTTTCTCGCCTGGATCACCTTTCTTGCCACGTTTCCCCCGCTTGCCAGGTGGACCTGGTGGGCCAGGAGGACCTAGAAAAAATAAAAAAATATATATTTTAAAAAATATTTAATTTTGTCTAGTGTATTTTAAAATTTCTAACAATATTACATATTTTCTATTTAGCATAACTTCCGCTAAAATATTAAAAAATTTACATTTTCACAAGGGGCAAATTGCCAAGCTGAGCTGGCTGACGCAGAAGCCCCTAGTTTTTTATTTATTCATATATTATGCCACAAAATGCCGGGAAAGTTTTGTGTTTTTTTACTATCTCTGTCTGGTGTCGAAGTGCAATGACATTGTAAGTGGTAATATGGTGGTGCAACAGCACAACAAAGAGTATATAATGCATAATTTTTATTTTTGGGGGCAAATTTGAAGAACCGTAGGCAATACAGATTTTTAAGATGAAAAATTAAAATTTAAACAGAAGGGAATGCAAATGTTGGGACTAAAAAATTTTTTAATATACAAATTTTAATTTTTTTTGTTATGAAGATTTAGAAAAAAATCTTCCACAAAAATTGCTAAATTGGTTACACTTCACTTGCTGCAACCATGACAAAAATCATTGCTACAGATAAAGATGTTGTTTTTCATTTTTGTATTTTTTTCTCCTACAACACATTTCCTTGGTAGGCGTCAATTTTACTACTGTTCTGTTGTTTTTGTTGTTGTTCGTTGTTGTCATTTCCATCGATATTGTCTATTAGTGGGATAATGTGACAACATAATGATGGTAATTGAACATCGTTGTCATCGTTGCTGCTAATGCCATTATCTTCTTCCATTCCAAGTATTTATTACCAACAAAACACCAGACAACAGGCTCCCCTACCAGCTCTCCGGGGATAAGACACCCATCAAGTCATCATATTAAACTTAAATGAAAAGTTCTTAAATCTCACTTTTGTTGTTCTTATATAAGAACCTGCACTCACACATACACTATTTCCAAGGGAACCCACGCAGTACACAATCTACAAAGAGGAGCAATCTTTAAGAGAATGTGAAGCATACATGGATAAGTACAAGTAAGTGTTTGTCGGTGTAAATACATAACTGTGGCTGACATCGAAGTGTGGGGGCATCTCTCTTAGCTATATGTGGCAGACAGACATACAGACAGTCGAACGGACAGACACATATACTTTAGACATATTCGTCTTCTCCTCTTAAGATTTAGTTGCGTGTATTCATAATAAATATGACAGCATATAATCTCTTCATGTTCACTGGCATCGGCAGCAGACAGTCCGAACGAGCAAACGCAGCGACAGACAGACAATCGTTGAGATGAATACTATACTAACTACATATATAACACGCACATGAAAAACATTCAAGTAGAGACATTAAGACTGAATTATGTGATGTTATGACAACAGAAACGAGACGACTATCTGGGTACTTCGTTCGCACAAATAAAGATAGTAAATCGTCCGGGTGACACATGAAATGTTTGTGACTTTCAAAAGGATGAGTTTGGCATTTTCGTGCGTTCGGGCAACTTTTGTTAACTACGATTAATGTTAAGAAGAAATAAATTAGGCCTCAATGATGGATTTAGTAGGCGGCCTTAGGCTATATTAATAATATGTGGGTGGACTGGTGTAATAGATATATAAACTACAAATTGTGTGTTAGGTTTAGATTACAATAATTAATTTGTATGATAATTTTGATGTTGAAGGAATTTGCATTTATAAAATTTTAGATAAGTTCTAGGAATAGGTAAATATTAGGATTATATAAAAGACCGGTGATTAGTACAAATTGGCTAGAAAAATGCATGATCAATGATTGGAACCTCTGCAACCTGTGTCCCGTGCACAAAAATGGAGACAAGACGGAGACTATAGAGAAATAAGTCTTCTTTCCATCGCATATAAAGTGCAATCCAGCGTACTGTGTGAACGGCTGAAGCCAATGATCAATGAAAACCACGAAAAACACATCGACACATTTCACTTCTTCATCGCCTATAAAACCGCATTGGACAGCCCTATCCGTTCAGACGTGTTTAAATCCATGTCTGCGTTCGAGATTCCAACAAAATTAATACAGCTATGCAGGATACCTTTACTTGACACAAGGTCGGAGGTTAAAGTCGAAAAAGGGCTCTCGGAACCCGTTAATATCGAACGAGGATTCATACCAGGTGACAGTTCTACATGTGACCTTTTTAACCTCCTGCTGGAAAAGGTCATACGAGATACAAAGGTAAACAGAAATGCCACTCTGTACACCAAGCAACACATGTTACTCGCCTACGCCGATGAATCGATGTAATAGGTCGAACATTGCGAGCGGTAACAGCCACCTTTCAACAAATTGAGATGTAGACGGTCAATGTGGTATGGTAGTAAATGGCGAGAAGATCAAGCTGATGGTATCTACGCGCAAGACGTCTAGTAGACTCGTACCGACTGTGGAAATTGAAAACTGCAGCTTCGAAGTAGTCAAATATTTTATATACCTTTGTACCGCCATAAATGAAACTAATGACATCAGATTTAAAATTCGGAGAAGAATAGTGTTGACCAACAAATGGTACTATGGTCTAAGTAAGCAATTAATAAACAAGGCCACATCTCGCCAGACCAAACTCACACTCTTCAAGACGCTGATACTACCCGTGCTGGTTTATGGATCAGAAGCATGTGTAATTGCGCAAGCAGATAAGGCAGCTCTTGGAGTTTTAGTCCAAAAGATCTACGGACCGATCTGCGTCGACTGCGACTACTGTGGCTAAGCTATGTTATGCGAATAAATGAGGATGCCCCAGCTTAAAAAGCATATAAAGCGAGTTCACGCAGAAGGGGAAAGCCACGAATTCGATGGAAAGATCAAGTGGAGGAAGACATATCAAATCATAGTGTTTCAAATTGGAAAAACTGCACACAAGCTCGGCTTATGGAACAAATATAAAATAATCGTCGAGGACTTTCAACATATATAAAATTCGTGGGAATCCTCTTATGGGTGCTATGTCAATATATGCGTCTACATTGTCCACCGGGGGGTTTTCATCCATATTTATACCCTATACAACTATGTTGTCAGGGTATTATAGCAATGTGCAGCCCCAAAGGTTTGTTACGCCGCGAGATATTGGTCCTAGACCCACCTTTAAGTATACATATCGTCATATTTCGACTAGCTAAGTCGGTCTAGACATGTGTGTCCGTCCGTCTGTCCATTATAATTTTTAAACACGAATTTTTTACATGGAGAAGAGGATCGGGCCAAAGGCCACAATTGAAAGTCAAACATCACAACACAACCCACGATGAAGGGAATTTGGCCAAGTAATTAGAAGGGAAGGGAGAATATTAGTAATATTTGTTGGCCTCTAGTCGGTCAAGAGGGTGCAACTATCACGAAATATTGCCCAGCCTAGGTATAAACATCCGCCGAAAGTTAGAGTTCTGTGGTAGTGTGTAGGGTATCGTATGGTCGGTCACGTCTGACTATACTGCTCCGTAGTAGTAATATGTGTAGATAAAGTCTGGAGCACCTCAACTACAATGGCGGCCAATTAATTTACTTCTAATTATAATGGAACTAGCAATTTTTCAGGCACTACCTGGGCTTTTAATCACAATTGCGCAAATAATACTCGAAATTTCATGTATAAATTATATATGGAAATCGTTTTTAATATGGCCAGACATCTAGTTATGCTATTCTATCCATATTTATATGACAGCTTTAGAAAGCCAAATTTAAATTTTAAACATTTCACCTTGTACGTACTTGTCAAAACCCCTGACTCTTCTACGTTTTGCAAAAAAACACAAGAAAAATATACTTCAAACAGATGTCAGGTAGAATATATGTGTCACATAAAATGCAGCTCAAATACATATCGTACGACGTCTTTTGGTATGATGGGTTTCTACTTGACATGGGTGCGTGTTTACCTAAACAAACGCAACGACATCAACAAGCATTTGCTTCTTCTTCATCGTCATCGCAGTCGTCTTATTTACTGGGACATGTTTATGCGATGTCGGTCGTCGGTCGGATGTCACAGCCAACAAGAAAATGTTACCGAAACGAAAATTATGTCAAGTTGATTTGGAGTTGATTGTTTATTTACTTGGTAATAAAGACATACATACATCAGAACATGTATAGCTATTTGGGATTCTGGGCATAGTTGGGGAAAATAACATCCGTTCACCCACATTAGGAAAAACAACATTATTGGTTGACATAGAAACTAGAATTTTGTAACTCGACTTAAATGTGTATTTGGGTTTGAAAGTTAGTTACAGTTTTGGGGAGTTGCTATTTAAGTTTTTGAAGTATTTGCAGGGTGTGGGGAAATTAAGAAATATAATTTTTAATCAAAATATAAAACAGTTGTAATAGTTTGAAATTCGTTTAAGTTATTTTTGTAGATTTTAATACAAAATAGCACAGTATTTTTTAAATTTACCCCATTTGAAATCAGACTACCACTGAACTGCATTTGCGATTTTAAATTTAGTTTTCTTCACTCCACCCTCATGTCCACCTATATTGATTTTAAGCATTAGGTGTATGTGAGTAAATAGTTATGCATCCGTGACCTTATTTGATGCTTACTATTGACAGCTATAAATAGCTGGTGGATATTCTTGCTCTACTTTTTTGTTGTTGTTGCATCATCTTCCAATTCCAAACTACCCCCTCTACCGGTTACGCATCAACACGTTTTGCGGACGTGCCTCTAAACCAATTGAACCTTGTTTGGTATTTCTCCATCTACGGTTCTGTACCATATTTTCTACCGCACAGAATTTATTTTAGGTTTGTTTTTAGCTGCATTTGACAGAAAATAAGTTTCGCTTCACATTTCTCAATGTGTCTCCAACACGAAAGAAGAAAGGAAAAAATAACGACAAGTTGACATTTTGAAACTTTAACTAAATGTTAACCAAGGGATTCATGAAATGGAATTGAAAAATAAAGAAGTGAAGTGTGAGATAAAGAAAAAACAAGTTTAATGCAAGGGATTGCTGTTGTTGTAGAGACATGAAGTACCATATTTTGAAATTTAACTTTTTTGAAGAGGTCCAAGGAAGCTTATGAAGGTGCAAACATTTTAAGTCTTTCAGTCTAAAGAATATCTTCTGTTTTATAAAAAGTTGCTCTTATAATTCATATTATAACCCACAGATAGATGATAAGAGCAGATATCTATATATATATATAGTTTTTGGTTTGTGCCCTTTGAAATATGGAGAGTAATAATCAACATTTTCGTCATATTTTACTTTTTTTACTTCAGAAAGGGTGCTGTCCAAGCGAGAAACGTATTGACGGATGTGTATGGAGAAGGCGTGTTAACAGTACACCAGTGTCAGATGTAGTTTGCAAAATTTAGATCCGGTAATTTTGATGTCGAAGATGCACCACGGTCTGGAAGGACGGTCGAAGCTGACTAAGATGCGATAATGGGCGAATAACTAAAATGTCATCTTCCCAAAAAAAAAAAGACTTTCCGAACAACCCCATAGAATCTTGAGGACAGATTACGTGAGAATATCCATAGAATCATTTCCTGAGTCGATATATGAATATACGAACGTCCATCCGTATGTCTATCAATGCTAAATTTTAAACAAAGTACAGGTCGCATTTGTGATCCGGATTGCATATAATTTGGCACAGCTCATTTATTTAGTCCAAGGACGAACCCTACTGAAATTGGAAATATAATTTCGGATTTCGATATACCATTTAACAATATATCTTTCGATATATATAAATGTTTTCTTATTTTATTTTAATGAAGCACCAAAGCCTTTATATTTTTGTTCGATATTAACGAAATTTGGCATAGTGTACTGAATTGAGGCTAGAATGATGTATGCTTCGTGAAAATCGGTTTAGATTTAGATATAACACCCAAATATGTTTTCGTCCGATTTTAGGTAAATGGTGCACCAAACTCCTAATGTTTGTCCGATTGACACGAACATTTATAGAACGTATCAAATTGATACTAGATTGACGTTATTGCATTTTGTTGAAATTGGTGCAGGTGCAGACATGGCTTCCATATAGATTTTGAACATATAAATTTTGAATAGTGCGGCATGCCGAATAGCGTGCACAAGTTTGCTTTAAATCGATGTACATAAATTTTGAAAAATATTTTCAATTTATCACTTCATATATTTACATCTAAAAGAGACCTATAGAAGGTATAACGTCTATGAATATCCATTAAAGGGTCCTCGTCTATAAAGACGTGTGTAATGTCTTCAGTCTATAAAATATATTCCATATATTGTTAAAATACAAAAAATGTGTATCCTAAGAAATTCGTCTCTTCCCAAAGCTCTTTCGTTCCAACATATTCAGAACTTCCTAACAAACATCAATTAATTGTTGTTATATTAATTTTTCAGCAATGTCTTTTGTTTTTTCGTTATTTTTCGAATTTCAATTTTCTATTAATTATAAAAAAAGATCACACCACTAAGACCTCTTCTTCTTTTCGAAGTTGTTGAACATTATTTGTTAACACATTTGCTAATGCATTTCGATTAATCAAATTGTGGTGATGGTGGTGGACTAACTGTCTGACTTTCTTTCTAAGTTTTTATTAATAAATTATCTTTAAATGTTTAGCCATTTATAACAATTTCCATTTGGTGACTAGCGGGTTGATTTTGTATTTTTGTTTTTCTCGCACACTTATCAAAATGAACACTGGAAAACCCACCCAGTCATCTAAAACAAGAACGTCGAAAAAAGGAGTCGGACAAAAAAAAAAAAAAAACCCGAAAATTATTTTTAATCTAAATGTTAATGAGTGGGTGTTAAAAAGGCATTTAATTAAATTACATTGAAAATGCAAACAAAACGGCGGCTATGAATGCCGCCAATCGCAGGCTATACCGAACGAACGAACCGACAAAATTCAGAGGCAAAGTTAAATGTTTTCTTATTTTTTTCTTCTGTTTGGGCGCCAACCAAAACAAAATTGGCAAGTAAACTACGAGCTAAAGGCAAGCAAATAAGGCCTCGTATACTAATAAAGAGAACCATTATAGGAAGGCAGAAAAAAAATGAAAAGAAAAATACAAGGAAGCAACATGGTAAAGGATATAGAGGAAAAAGCAAGACATAACAAAAACTGTCGTAACCCAAGGATCATATAATTAAACTATTGAAGAACTTGAAAAAATTGAAAAATTATATTTTCTTATATTCAAAATAAATTATTTATTTATTTTTTAATAATTGCTTAATCGGAAAATTATTCGTAAAATGTTTTTAATGAGAATTTCATGTAGTTTTTTTAGAGTTTCTCCACCCAACATTACTACCATTGAAAAAATCATCCATATTTAATTTCAAAAATTAATATTCCGACAATGCCTATAATAAATATTTCATAAATTCTTCTCTCCAACTTATCACACCACCCTTCATTTTTTCTATACTCCTTAGGTGGCCTCAAAATACTCGCAGCCAATATAACGTGACCATTGTAATTGTTATAATTAAGCAATTTCGTCTGTTCATGGTGGATTCATTTAACAAAAAGTCTACCTAGGCTAAATTGTAACTAGCATCCTGTTCTACCTTAAGACAGGAAATTTAAAATAATTTTGTACTCCACAAAAAAAGAAGGAAATCTTCTGTAAGCTAAGGCCTAGGTTAACAACAGCAGGCAGGCAACACAATGGAGGTGTAAATTTTGTAATGCTACAATGTTTAACCTTCAGCAATGTGCCACCATTTACCATTGAGTAGCTACAATTTTAGGGTATCTTGAGAAAAAAAAACTAAAATGAAAACAATAAACGTCAGTTGTATTTTGAATGTTTATGAGTGCTGGGAATTAAGTTGTTGCAGTGGCAATTTACTTTTGCAACAAAGACGGAGAATGGAAGATTTTTAAGAGTGCAAGAGTAACCTTGAAATATTTTCAAACTTTGTGAAGGACAGTGGATGCATTCTGTTTTTTTTTTGTGGAAATAAATTCAAGCGGACCATCTATACGATGCCTTCACATTGGTTATCGCAAATATATAAACGAACTATATATAAATATGAGCCAATTCTGAACAATTAAAATAGGGTCGTTCCTGGGCCAAAAAGAAGACGTGTCATAGTTTTTTCTCATATCGATATTAAATTCGAAGTCAAGTCCTCGAGAATTTATTTTAAAAATATTGCCTTGTGGGTGGGATGTTCCTTAAAAAGACTGACCAGTTCTAGAACCATATTTATAAAAAAAAGCCAGACTAGTGGTTTTAAATCTATTCCTTATAAACTACAGTCTTCCAGGCTTGTTGCTGCAAAATCCTTCAGCTATAAAAACTTTAAAGAGGATATAATTTAATATATAATGTTACTACCCAAACATATTTAAAAATTCTGTGAGAGTCCTTTAAAAAGGACCCCCACCTAAGGATATGATATCCGTTTACCCAAAAAAAAACAAAAAAAAATTCTGTGAGCCTTACGGATATGCCAGTCCTTTACTCAAAAATTTTTAAAAGCACGTGGGGGCGTTTCTTTAAAAAAAAAAATCCGTTTCTTTGAAAAAATACTTTCGAAGTCTTTTTTACCGAAAAATTATTAAATCTTCGTCTAAGGCTATGATAGTCGTTTACCAAAAAATCTTTATAAAAATTACGCCTTTACTATAGTAATCTTTTACCAAAAATCTTTAAAAAAACACGCCTACAAAGTTAATACTCGTTCATCAAAAAATCTTTAAACAAATGCCCCTAAGGCTTTATAGTCATTAAAAAAATACTTTAATTCACGACCAAATCCCTGATAGGCCTTCAATAAAAAAAAACAACCCCTAGTGTTCTATGACAATTCTCGCCCAAATATCTGATGGTTCTTCCGAAAAAATATCCTTAAAACTCTGTGAACATCCACGCCCAAATATCTGATAGTCCTTCAGCAAAAATACCCTTAAACAAACTATGAATATCCTCGCCCAAATGTCTGATATTCCTTCAGCAACAAACATTAAAAAATCATACCACAATTATTATTATCATAAGTCCTTCAGCAAACCCCTCTTAAATCGATGAATATCCTCACCCAAATATCTGATAGTCCTTCATCAAACCCTTCTTAAAAAAATCGATGAATATCCTCACCCAAACATATGTTAGTCCTTCAGCAAAACTATCCTTGAAAAATCGATGAATATCCTCGCCCAAATATCTTGTAGTCTTTTACCAAAAATCTTTAAAAAAAACCCACGTCTTCGGCTGTGAAATTCACGCTGGCTGTGAAAGTTCTTCAGAAAAAAATATTTTAAAAATCCACCCTAATGTTGTAATAGACCTTCTCTAAAAATCTTTAAAAAAAAAATCCAACCTAAGACTGTGATAGTCCTTCAGCAAAAAATCTTTAAAATATCCACGCCTAAGGTTATGATAGTCCTTCAGCAAAAAATCTTTAAAAAATCCACGCCTAAGGACACCCTTTACCCAAAAAAAAAATCCTATTATAGTCCTTCCTAAAAAATCATGTGATTGCCCTTCAACAAAAATCTACGTCTAGGTCCTTCACCAAAGAAATCTTTAAAAACATCCACGCCTAAGGCTTTAAAAAAATGCATGCCTAGGCTGTGAAAAAAATCCACGCTTAGGGCTATTATAAAGAAGCAGCGCCTAAGACTCCAAAAAAAAAAAAAAAACCAGTAAGGAAAGTAGTAAAGTCGGACGGGGCCGACTTTATGATACCCTTCACCACTTTGGGTGTATTCAACAGGACCATTAAAATGAAATTGGATGAACTAAAATAGTTGATATTTATTTAAATGTGAATCTACCTAGATATATCCATAAAGTATGTAAATCGACTTCAAACAAATATAAATAGGTCATCCGTTGGGCTATGTCTGTACTTCTGGAAAACGCAACTACGTAATTCTATGCTAAATTTTGTAAGTTGTGCAAAATTTGATGTCAATCTGACTAACATGAGGAGTTTGATGCCCAATTTACCTGAAACCGGGGGAAAATATATATGGAAGCTCTATCCAAATATTAAGCGATTTGAAACAAACTTGTCACAGATTAGTTTGTTCTAATTTCAGAAAGTTTTGTTGCTATCAGCTCATTGGTTCCTTGGTGCGTCAATTACTTAAAATCAATCTATAATAAAAGGGAGCTATATCTAAATCTGGGCCGATTTTCACGAAAAAAAGCAGACATCACTCTAGGCTCAATTCAGTACGTTATGCCAAATTTCGTGCAAATCGAAAGGTATATAGCGACTTTGGTGCACCATTTACATGAAATCGGACGAAACTATATATGGGAGCTATATAGAAATCTGGACCGATTTTCTCGAAACTTGGCAGATATCACTCTAGGCTCATTTCAGTGCGTTATGCCAAATTTCGTGCAAATCGAAAGATATATAGGGACTTTGGGGCACCATTTACATTAAATCGGACGAAACTATATATGGGAGGTATATCTAAATCTGAACCGATTTTCACGAAACTTGGCAGACATGACTCTGGGCTCAATTCTGTACGTTGTGCCAAATTTCGTGCAAATCGAAGGATATATAGGGACTTTGGTGCACCATTTACATGAAATCGGACGAAACTATATATGGGAGCTATATCTTAATCTGGACCGATTTTCACGAAACTTGGCAGACATAATTCTAGGCTCAATTCAGTACGTTGTGCCAAATTTGGTGCAAATCGAAGGATATATAGGGATTTTGGTGCACCATTTACATGAAATCGGACGAAACTATATATGGGAGCTATATCTAAATCTGGACCGATTTTTCCCAATTTCAATAGGGTTCGTCCTTGGGCCGAATAAGTGACCTATGCCAATTTTCATCCAATTCGGATAATAAATGCGGCCTGTACTTTGTTTACAATTTAACATGGACAGACAGACGGACAGACGGACAGACGGACAGACGGACGGACGGACATGCATAAATCGACTTAGAAAGTGATTCTATGCATATTCTCAAAAGGAACCATGTGTCTATCTCGATTATTTTTGCCTGTTACAAACATATGCACAAAGACATAATACCCTGTACCACAGTGTGGTGAAGGGTATAAACATATTAAAAATCTACGGTTATGTCTCTGAAAGACCTAATTTTTCGATTTAAATGCCAATAAAAATCATTATCAATGCTCTTGACATTCATACACATCAGCTATCTTCGAAATGATTTAATAATTCAATTATAAAAAATGAAAAAAAACACGAAAATTATCTTTTCTCAAGACATTGCAACATAAGTAATATAAAATATAAGTACAAAAACAACAGCAACAATACAGCAGAACGTTAAACAATGATAATGACTACGAGAAGACGTTCTGACTCATACAGACTGGCTGTGTCTATCAGCGTAAATTGTAAAACCTCAAGATGTGCGTAATGAAGTGTAAATACCCTCAAGCGGCGGATGAAGAAGTTTATCTACTATCCATCCATCCGTCTATGAGTGAATGTTTATTATCGTTTATGATTACGATTATTATCGTTATAACATAATTAGATTGACAATCACATCCTAAGCTCATCCTTTAATGCCAACAAATAGCAATGTGAGGCAGAACAGAAGCAAGTAAATGGAACATTTATGAGACATTTCCACAGCCAAGAACAATGAGCGTGTTTTCTTTTTTTATTTTATAGATTATTTTTTGCACGCTATTTTGTTGTTGTTTTAATATACTCTCTTTTTTTGCGTTTTATTTTCATTATATTGTTAGTTGGCTGTTAGCTATTCTGGGTGTTATAAGCCCTGCCATGGTACCACCTAGTTGGACTAAGCTTTTGTTTACAATTAAAAGTGGTATTCTTTTGTTTTCTAGTTGCGGTTGTTGTTGTTGCTGAGCTACCGTGTTAAACTCTCATTTGTTAGCGAGTTGTGTTTTACTTAATTGGTGTAAAATGTTATTTAAATGTTGCATTCGAGAAAAATAATGTTAATTGTAGAGATTAGTATGGGAATAGCTAGGTAAGTTTAGGTGTGGAGTTTTAACGATTTTTTGTAAAAGGCTATCGTAACCTTGAGGGTGCATTTTTGAGAGGTTTTTTTTGAAGTATTACACACACTGCTCTAGGTGTGGATTTTTAAAAAAATTATTGTTGGAGGAAGTCTATGCTTATATATTTTTTAATTGTGCATATCATGGCATAAGTCTTCGATTTTTTAAAAGATTTTTTTGAGAAATATCACAGCATTAGATGCAATATTTAATGAAGAATTATCTCATATAACATCGTGGGATTTTCAATGATTTTTTGTAAAGGGATTTTTTTGAAGAGTATTTGAGAAGGACTTTCACATCCTTAGGTAAGTTTTTTATGTTTTTTATTGTCTATTTTAAACTGATGTGTTTTTAATTTTGTGAAGAACGAGCTAAGATCTGTAAAGAATTTTGTGAATGACGAGTAGGGGTTTAAAGGGAGCCTTTAACAAACTAAGAACGATGTTTGATTTTACAAACAGTTCTTGAGAAGAACGAAGTTTGGTTATTTTTTTTTTTAATCATGAGAGTTGTATTTATACCCTTCACCACACTGTGGTACAGGGTATTATTTCTTTGTGCATATGTTTGTAACAGGCAAAAATAATCGAGATAGACCCACGGTTCCTTTTGAGAATATGCATAGAATCACTTTCTGAGTCGATTTACGCATGTCCGTCTGTCCGTCCGTCTGTCTGTCCGTCTGTCCATCTTAAATTGTAAACAAAGTACAGGTCGCATTTATGAGCCGAATTGGATGAAATTTGCCACAGCTCATTTGTTTGGCCCAAGGACGAACCCTATTGAAATTGGGAAAAATCGGTTCAGATTAAGATATAACTCCCATATATATCTTCGTCCGATTTTAGGTAAATTGTGTACCAAAGTCCCTATATATCTTTCGATTTGCACGAAGTTTGGCATATGATACTAAATTAAATCTAGAATAATATGTGCAAAGTTTTGTGAAAATCGGTTCAGATTTAGATATACCTCCCATATAAAGCTTCGGCCGATTTTAGGTAAATAGTCCACTAAAGTTCCTGGAAATGTTTTGATTTGCACGAAATTTGGCATAACGTACTGAATTAAATTTAGAATGATGTCTGCAAAGTTTCGTGACAATCGGTTCAGATTTAGATAAAAATCCGATTTTATGTAATTGGTGCACCAAAGCCCCTATATATCTTTTGATTTGCACGAATTTTTGTATAGGGTACTGAATTAAGTTTAGAATGATGTTGCTAATCTTCGTGAAAAGATCCATAGCTAGGCCGATTAACACAACGTACTGAATATAACTTAGTCTCTGGCAAGTTTCCCTGAAATCGGTACAGATATAGATATATAACAAAAACGGGTCGTCTGTTAGGATACATATATAGAATATACCCAAAGTGGTGAAGGGTATCATATAGTCGGCCCAGTCCGACTTTACTACTTTCCCTACCCGTTTTATATTGTTTTTGTATTGGACAAAGCTTGGCTTTTTATTTGTTTCTTAAAGGACGAATCTGAATTTTTAAAGTGTTTTTAAAAAGGACGAATCTTTAATTTTTATATATTCTTTATTGACTATAACGGTCCGTGGAGGACGGTCCGCAAAAATATATGATAGTCCTACAGCAAAAAATCTTTAACAAATCCAAGCCTAAGGCTCTGATAGTCCTTCAGCAAAAGATCTTTAAAAATTCCAAGCATAAATCTCTTATAGTCCTTCAGCAAAAAATCTTTAAAAAATCCACATCTAAGGCATTGATAGTCTTTCGGAAAACAAATCTTTTAAAAAATCCACGCCTTATCCTGTGATAGTCCTCCACCAAAAAAAAAAAATCTTCAAGTCCTCCACCAAAAAATAATCATTCAGATATAAATTTTTTAATATTTTTTTTTTTTGGAAAGGGCAGTACGAAATTTTTGTACGAATCGAAGCTTATATTTATTAAGAGTTTTTTACATTTTTAATTAATAATCTGTTTGTTATTATTTTTTATTTTTGGGAAGAATTGAAACGTATGAAGAAAATATGTTTGTTATGACTTTTTATTTTTCAAGGATTATCATTGGCAAAAGTCTACTTTTTGCAGAAACTTTTAAATAATGATTTTTAATTAAAAAAATATAAATAATACTTAAAAAAGATTATTATTTGTCCTATGACTTAATCTGGATTTTTTAATGAGTTCTCAAGAGCTATGGAGTTTTTAAACATATTTCAGTCTAAACATAAAACTAGGTCTCCATGTTTTAAGGAATAATAATAGAGGACCGCAAGTCTTGACTTTTTTTTCGGGAATGAATTTCGAGGACTTCGAGTGGATTTTGAAGAAGCAATTCCCAACAAACGTTTATGTCCATATTTTCAAGTACTAAGCATGGGTTTTTTAAAAAATGTTTGAAGGATTATCGTGAAGGAAGGATCTTATATTTTTTACGAAAGAATTTTGAATGTCCATTCAAAACTGTATTTATTATAGGCGAACTCCGAATTTTTAAAGTTTACTTTTCGAGGACTTTCGGAAGGCTTTTTTAAAAAAATTCTAGGATAAGACCACATTTTTAAAGGTGTACTTTAAGGATTATTATATGGAGGAATTTTCTTGATTTGATGAGGAATGCTTCTCAACGACTTATCTGGATTTTTTTAAAGCACATTTTTCTAATTATATACCTGGATGTTTTAGGAATAATTTTGAAGGACATGAGATGGTTTTCAAAATATTTTTTTTTTAGCACTTAGTCTGGATCAAACCCTGAAATATCGTACTTTCTAAGGAAACCCTTTGTTCTCTAAGAAAAACATATTAAGGACTAAATATGGATTTCTTTAAGCTAGGATTGTTGGGGACTACCTGAGCCAAAAGCCCGAGTTTTTAGGTATATTTTGGATGGGTATAACTGGGCTTTAAATAGTATGGTTCATGGAGTTTGTTAGAACATAGTTTGTAGTAAAGGACTAAGTCGGAATTTTTTCCCACGATTTCAAAGATTATTTTTTCCTAATATTTTAAGAGTCCAAAAAAGGATATTAAGGGAGCCCCACCCATTCTCGATTTTAATTTTTCAAGATTTTTAATGGGCTGGTAAATCAATACCAATGCTTGTTAAGGTTTGTAACTTTGCACATATATATTTGAAGATTTAAAAGAGAAGAAAAATAGTTTACAAAAAATGTTTGTTATTGTTTTGTTGTTGTTTTTTGTAATTAAAGAAAAGCCCTTATTTTTGATGGCGGGCATGATAACTCCTCCCTGGAACATTAGAATCCGAAAATTCCAACGGTGTTAGAAAGAGTACATGTCTGTCTCTCGTATGAACTAGGATTATTGACTTCGCTTTAAAACAGTGTTGGGCAAAATTAAATTGAGAGCAAGTGTGTGCGAGCGTAACTGAGAATTCACCACTAACAACGACTGACATAAAGAGAGAAAAAGAGAACATGTGTTTACCCATCGACCCTCAGTTACGGTAGCGTATATGGGTAAGCATGCCTGCTTTAAAATAAACAAAATGGCGGACCTTTGAAAAAATATTTTTGGAAAATCGCCAATTTTTGACCAAAAACCAAGTTAAAAAATAAAGAAGATCTTCACCGATTGACTTTATCCTAGTTTATACGATAGCTATACACTCACAGAGAAACGTGTAAAAATTTGGAATCGATTCACAAAAGAGAAAAGCGCGTTTAAAGTTTGAGAAGCCCTTTAGCCGTCACTTGATGCTGTCACAATAAATCGGCTATATTTTCAAGAGTTCATGAGATTTTCACTTGAATTTTTTTAGGGACATTCTTGAATTAGTGTAGATTGGAATTAAATCAAAAAAAGTTTTGACCCCCAGAATGGGGGGGAGGGTCCCCTTAAGTTATATTTTTAAGGATGATAGCCAGGATATTTAAGGTGTGGATATTTTCTAAGGCTGTATTTATAAGCCAAATTTGTCAAGGGTTATGTTTGGATTTTTGGTATTTCAAGGAAGTATTTTTCAAGAACTAAGAGTACATTTCAAGGTCTATGAATGGATTTTGAAAGAATATTTGCAAAGGAATTAGCCTGGATTGTAAGGAATAAATATTACAGTTCTTGGAATTCAAAAAAAAAAAAACCGATTATGATTGTATTTTTATAAAATATTTATTAAGGAATATATATTGTTCAATAACAATTTTTATAGAATATTTTTGAGGTTGGATTTTTAAGAAACAATTTTAAATGACTTTTTCCCTATTGTCTTTGTAATGAAATTTGTTTCCCCTTTATGGCCTAAATTAAAATTTTAAATTTGCACAATCAAACAATATTTACCAAATTTAAAAAATTAAAAATGAAATCCCCAAATGTTATCTTTAATTCCATCTCTTCACTTATTTTTTTGCTCTGCTCTCTCATATTGAAATACCACAAAACATTTAAGCAGCTAATTGATTTATGCTCGAACATGACTATTTTTTGTTGGCCTAGGTGTATCTCTTGTGGCAGATTGCTAATTATATATAAATATTTGCATGTGGCTTAATTCGTTATCAGCAACAATTTTGCATTTAAAACAAATGCACACATACGCACGCAAATTTCTATTGGCACACACATATGTATAAAATGGCCTTACATTTGGCCTAACGAAAAACTTTTGATCTCTGGTGGTGTAGAAAAACTATCATGACATGGTAAATATTGAAATCCTACAATGTTGACATATTTATTGCTTTGCTATAATTTTGTTTTTGTTATTTGTAATTCTTGTTGTTGGCAACAATAGTTTAAACTTTGCATCAATACTAAATAGAACAGCACGCACACAAATGCACACACATACACACAACTAAGCAATCATGTTAAACCAATGATGAGAGGCTTAACTTTTTGTTAGCTAATTAAATGTCGGTCATAAATTTTATAGAGCGGGCAAAAACAAAAAATAACCCAGGGAGGCTCTGTGCGGAATTTAAATATTGTTGGTCGATAAAATTGTCAAAGGAGTTGGCCAAACCGCACACACACAGAGTTAAATATATAGGGAGATCGACACATTTTGGTAATTTATGTATATTTGCATATGGTGTGTATAGTTGTGTGTGTATGTATGTGTGTCTGTATTTTAGTTAAATAAATCAAGTATCTTGATTATAGCAAAATATTTATATTTGACTTCGGCATTAATCTCATCTATACCTATCCGAAAATAAATTTATATCTAAAAATTGTCTTGTGTATCAATTCAAATAAATCTAAAGCTTTACATTTTTGCTATATTACCAACCAATCAATGAGAGAAGAAGAAGAGATTTATATTTTATTGGCAAAAATAGAGATAACTGAGATTGTGCGAAGTGTGTGCTTGCATTTATTGCTCCCCTTTGCCCCCTCCTAGGATATAAACATAATCGGCTTGTTGAGTGGCCCGTTTGTACTCCCTAGATAAATTACAACATCCACTTGTCATCTTCTACGTTATTTGCCTAATTATTCTTCTCATTCTTATGGGCAGTTATACATACATATATGTGTGTGTGTGATGTAGGTTTTGTGTCTAATATTTCTCTAATGTGGGTAACATAAAATGTTAATTGTATATCAGTAATTACCTTTTGTCTGCATGTTAGGGTATATGTATGTGTGTGTGTGACTTACTTAAGTTACATTGTCATAATATGGCAGGGAGAGATTACTTTAAGCTCATATAGACACAGACATAGACATATATTTATGTGTTAGTTTATTATGCCATGAAATATGGGGGAATATAATATCCCATTGTTGTAATGTGGTTTAATTAGGCACCGCTACTACATTTTGGATTAAATATACCTACTGTTAGATTGTAGCTGTTGGTATGGAGACAAATCTATTATCCCTGAAAGACGGCGAGGCTGTTGCTGTGATCGAGTGGGATATTAAAAATCGAGAGGGATCTTAAAAATCCATCTATTTCAAAGAAAAATTATTTGGTCTCAATAAAAACTTGTATACATAAACAGAAGGTCGTTATTTATTTTTGGGGTCTTAAAATACAATGTTGAAATGTATGAGACATTTTCGTAATGATAGCCAAAGTAAAAATATGAACAATTTTAAAACGGTTTTTACATTAAGAATAAGAATGATGCTTTATATATTTGAAGTATAATTAGGTATTTTTACAGATTTGTGCTTGGATTATTTGAATTTTTTTTTGTAGGAAATCAAAGCCACAATATGGTACATATATTGCAACAAATTCTAGGAAATTTTGCATTGAAAATAGGATATATGGGTGCTCTTTTTGATATAGCCCCCTATATAGGTACACCCAAATATTCGATATTTCGGACACATTTTTGTAATTTCAAATTATGATGTTTCTCATTTAGTAACACATTTTGATTTAATCAAAATAGTGTTCATAGATATAAGATTGTCTGTGCAAGGATCGGGTAAAAGTGGAAATGAAATGGAAATATACGATAATATACGGGACCCTATATAAACACTTATGAACCACATTTTTGTACAATGATTGGTAGACAAAAAATAAATCGTCTTTTGGGATTTGCAAAAAATATGTACAAGGATTCGAAATAGAAGACGGACGTGTTTTATAAAAATATTCCTCTATTCGATTTTATTGAAGGCATGACATCTTGAAAATAACCTGCAATCCACAAAAATCTTGTTTGACAGGGTATTCCACATAGGAAGAGTTCTACTTATATTAAAATAAAAAATGTGAAAAGGTACCAAAAGAGTACTTTTTTCAAGAAAATACAAAAAAAAAAAAAAAAAAACATTTTATTCAGTTTCATAAAACTCGATTTTGAAGATATCACTTAGTGTATCTTTCAAATGGTAATAATATGAGAGTTCCTGCTTCTTTCGATTGCATTTCAATATGTATGCTATTGACTAATTTCAATTTCACTACCTCTTTCTCAAAAGGCAATATACCCCTAACTAACATGAATTTCAGTTCCATAGTGCTCTTGATATTATTGAAGTAATCACCACTACTAGGAATGTCATCAATTTGCCTACCTCTGGAGATGGCACAGAGTATGCCAAATGGAGTATCTGACAAACATATCAATTAAAAAAATGGACCTCATTAACTTAATTCGATGTTTGTAATTATAATCATAACTGAACAGTTATCAGTCGAAAACTTGTACATACTTTTGTCGGTCAAATTCATAAAAAATTCTAATAAAAAAAATTATATATCATGGTTTAATGAAGGAATGGAATGGTACTGAAATGGTCACGGGGGTACTACGGTACTGTTTTGGGTAAAAAGGTACTGAAAAAAGTACTACTGTACTGAATTTTCCATCCCTGGTTTCCATCCGTCTGTCTGTCCGTCTGTCCATTATAATTTGTAAACACGATACAGGCCACAGTTATGAACCAATCTTCACGAAATTTTGCATGAAGGATGGGTTCTGGCCAATGAAGACCCCTAATGGTAAAGATCGGTTAATATTTAGGGGATGAAATGGATCAAATACTAAATTTTTGTCGGTTTCTCTGGTCGCTCCAGAGGCCGCAATTATGGCCCGAACATCGTGAAATTTTACATGGAGTAGGGGATCGGGCCAAAGAATGAGCATGCCTGTTTTGATAAAGATCTGCCAATATTAGCGGGTCAAATGGACCCTGACTTTTGTGTGAAAAATTACAAAATTTTTAATCTATGGCGTATATATTAACTCCCGAAGGACATAGACCTGAGAAGTTGATAGTATATTCATGAGGAGTGGTTGAGGAGTCGCTTTAAAATTTTCCATGAGGATCCATGTATGGTCAAGGACAACGCCTATAATTTTCGCTGATGATCAGATAATAATTTTGGGATGAACTGGACCGAGAACTTAATTTTTTGTATTATTTCGATCTATAGGCCACAATTGAAAGCCTAACATCGCAAGACAACCCACGGTGAAGGGAATATGACCAAGAAATTAGAAGGGTTGTTCTGAATATTAGTAATATTGGTTGACCTCTAATCGGTCAAGAGTGTGGAAATATATCGAAATATTGCCCATGCTCAGAATATAGAACCACAGAAAGTTAGATTTTCGTGGAAGTTGTGTAGGGTATCATATGGTCGGCCCCGTCCGACTATACTGCTCCGCTCACTGGATTTTAATATAAAGATTTTTGTCAAGGCAAAATTCAAATAACAAAAATTAATTCAGCTGAGCACGGCAAGGGCTCGAACTTCGTACCTCGGAGCAACACAAATGTTGTCAGACCTCTTAACGTTCTGAGCTATCAACACACTTCCAAAAAGGTTGCGCAAAAACATGACTATACCATGGAAGCAATTGTAGGTGTGTGGATTAATTATCCATCACTACAACAAAAATCTGCTTTGAAAAGAACTGTTCCTAGAATGAAGACAAATGTCGAACTTTAACAAATTTGAATTTAATTCGCATGCAAGTTTCGCATCCAAATTTCCGGGTAGCCCCCCATATAGTGGTAGCCTCTATATTCGGTATTTTTAAGCTTTTCTGCTATTCGGGGTTTCTTATTGATCAGAAAATCTCCCTACGAATAATTATGAATATTGGCTTATGTTTCGGGGTAATCCCCATATAACGGTACCTCCCAAATCGTGATCTTTTAGGAATTTTGGGCACGGTTTTCAACAAACTTGACTCTTTTTTGCCCATTTTTATGTATTTTAGGGCTTTATGTAAGATGTTCTACTCAGGATTTGTTGGTGCAGATTTTCCACATTACATACATAAAATCACTATGTTATATTCCCCTTATAAAAGTTCTGAATTATTTTTTTAATTGAATGTCCAACTCATTTTAAAGGGAAGGTATACGAAAGGACGAAATTCGACTTGTTAAAGTATTTTTAAAGGCGGATATTTTTAAATATTTTTTTTACTAAGAAAGTCCGGATGTTGATTTCTGTAGGTCGAATTAAAAATTTTTTTGTGAATTTTAATATAATCCGATTATTATATTTTGAGGGCTGTCACGGCAATATGCGAATTTTCAAATAACATTTTTTGTCAGGACATTTTCATTATTTTTAAAGAATAATTTTCAGGGATTGTCAGCAAAAAGAGAGTAAATATCACTATTCTCAAACAAACATTCAATTTAAACAACTGAAAAACCATTGATACACACGCAAAGATAAATGCGTGAGAACGATTTTTTAAGCTCTGTCCGTGCTTGTTTTAAAGAATAATAACGATAAACTTTTTCACAACGTTTTAACGTATGTTCTGACTGCCATGCATTTTTGAATACCAAAACAGGGCTGTATGGCCCATCAATTCTTCGTTTTGCTGTAAAAAATGCAGGTTTGAGCCAAAGTAAACGAGGTCCCACTATACAGGTGTCCAATGATTCGTCTACTCTTGTCCGATTTTAATTAACTCAACAAAATAATTCAATCGGTTTCAAATTTTAACATGTTATTCTGTACATACATAGTTTTCTATGAACTATGTAATATGTGATGATCTTCCTTGTTTGATTCAAACATTTGATAACCATAAACATTTTAAATCGAGAATGACCCACCCATTCTCGATTTAAGCGAAGCCGAATTAAAAAACCAACATTTCGAATTTTTGGGGAATGAACAATCTGAAGTCAGTTATCTAACACGAATGTCGGTAAAGGTCACAATTTTTAAAGCCATTTAGAATGCACTTTCCTTAAACAATTTGTGCAGGTTTATTTTGATTAATGTGGATGTACTCGAGACCATGCCACCTGCGATATCATACAAAAACATATACTTCTCTCAAATCAGTTCGTTAGTAAGTATGTCATCAACTAAATTACCCATTTAAAAGCTGTAGTGATGTTTAATTAAATTAATTTATTGAATTAGCCGAATTACTCCGATTTACCGCACTTAACTAAAGAATCTAATGAGTTGCTGGGTTTCTTTTAATGATTATGTCAAAAATAATTGACTATTATTAAATGCGTCACAATAACACAATGGCATGTATGTAAATAAGTAATGCCATATATACACACATATACTACTTTAATTCACTAACTATTCAAATATGTATCAATGCTGCATTGTCATTAGGTGAAGTATAAAATGTCTTTGACATCCAAATGTCATTCATAAAAGTGTCACACAAAAATAATAAGAAATACTGGGTGAGCTGAAAACTATTCACAAAATTTGAAACAAGTAAAAAGTCTTTATTTTCAAGCGGGACGAACTTTTTCCACAACGAGGTCCATATTTCAAATTCTTAACATCGACCGGATCTTTTATATGGTGGACTATGTCCTGGTAAATTGCTGTCTGAAAAAATGGAGTATCTAATTACAGACTCTCGGTATGGAAAATTGGACTAAAAACTTGAACACACCGAAATCTTTGGTGCATCGTCTGAGGACTATGTCAAAACGAGGATAAATTTTTGATATCGAATTCAAGCCAGGTCTATTAAAAAACGTACCGAATAATGGTGCTATGGGCTAACCTCACACTTGGTTCATTGGCAATAATTTTTATAGGGAGATTTTCTACTGAATGGGAATTAAAATTTCAAAGTCATTCTATAATTAAATCATTTCATTATTGCTTTCATTCTCTACATACAGGTCTCTGCCGGTATCCCGTTTAAAAACATATATTTCCCTTTCGAAAATTCCCAACAACAAATTCAACACCCTACACATTTTTCACAAAGTGAATAACTACACTTTTGTGGCCTTTTCAAATAGAAGAACACACATACACAAAACCCCAAAAATAACTTACGCAACAACACCGTCAATTCTCTTTCATGGACAAGGCAAAATCAACACACATAAACATATATTTATATAACATACATTTTAAATATATATGTACAACACAACTATTCAACATAAACAATTGTGACATAATTATTTAATCAAGCGACTAATGAATGTCAATAATAGCTAATTAGGAAATTTGTTGGGTTTTTGTTTTGTTTATAGCTGCTGTAGTAGTTGTTGTTGCTGCTGATACAACTATTACTACAAATATTATGCTGGGCTTTGAAAGCTTTTTCCCTGGTATTTATTTCCTCATTTATCTCATAATGATGCTGTCGAATGCCGGACGAAAAATGTTTACCCCGAAAGGCGGAGGAGAAAGAGAGCCAGGAAACGGAAACGAACATACAGAAATTTTTGAGAGATTTTTACATGACCCCAAACACAAACTAACATGCACACACACGCACACACAGACACAACCACAAAACTATAAATTAGGCAATTTAATGCTAAATACAATGACATTTAACAGCAAAACAACGAACACAATTTTCACATTTACATACATCTACGAACACATACAAATGCATGGGCTGACCACCATTTAACACATAGACACATGCATGTTTTGTGTGTGTGCGTGTAATGGTGGTCATTATTTTAATTGAAATGAATTTATTTGAATGTGAATTGAATATTCTACAATTCCATAGTCGATTTTATGTGTGAGTGTATGTGAAAGTGTGTGTTGTTAGTATAATTATGTGTTTGTGTGATTGCTGCTCTTTGTGGCAGTGAAATGGAAAAAATCCACTAAATTGTTAATGTAAATTTGTTAAATTCACTATTAAAATAACAACTAAGGTTGTTGTGTTTCTTTTTTGTGGTTGTTGTTGTTGCTGCTTTGATGTTTAGTGGTAAATGAGCTTACACCGGGGGAAAAATGTTACATGGAAGTGGAACAATCAATTTCAATGAGAAAGTGTTATAAAATAAAATTTTAAAATTTTCTATAAAAAAACTACAAGGATTCTGAATAATCCTCTATGGGAAAAAAGTTTTCTATATAAAATTCAGAATTCTTGTTAGGTTTGTTTTTCTATAAAAAAGTTGCAGAACAAGGGTTCTGAATTTTTTTCTATAGAAAAAAGTCATCAGAACTGAAAAAAGTTGCAGAACAAGGGTTCTGAATTTTTTTCTATAGAAAAAAGTTGCAGAACAAGGGTTCTGAATTTTTTTCTATAGAAAAAAGTTGCAGAACAAGGGATCTGAATTTGTTTTCTATAGAAAAAAGTTGCAGAACAAGGGATCTGAATTTTTTTCTATAGAAAAAAGTTGCAGAACAAGTGTTCTGAATTTTTTTCTATAGAAAAAAAAATTTTTCTATAGAAAAAAGAACCATAAATTTCGAATTTTTTTCTATAGAAAAAAGTAATCGGACCCAAGGGTCTCGAATTTTTTTCTATAGAAAAAAGTAATCGGACCCAAGGGTCTCGAATTTTTTTCTATAGAAAAAAGTAATCGGACCCAAGGGTCTCGAATTTTTTTCTATAGAAAAAAGTAATCGGACCATGGGTCTCGAATTTTTTTCTATAGAAAAAAGTAATCGGACCATGGGTCTCGAATTTGTTTCTATAGAAAAAAAATCGGACCATGTGTCTCGAATTTTTTTCACTGTGTGTCTTTTTATTTTAATCCATAGAGTGGAGTGTGGCCATAATGAACCATTTTATTATTTAGATTTATATAAATGTACATTTATGTTTTTATTATGCAATTACAAATATACACATAAAACGGCCTATAAATGTTGCTAATTAATTGGTTTTGTGATAACCCGCAAATATGTCTAGGCCACACACAGATCAGCAGAATTGGCTTTTTGTGTGTGCAGGAGTGTCCAATGTCAGGTATATTATTTTAAACCTGTTGACATGTGATGTCAAAAAATATATATACATATGTATGTGTGTGTACATATTTTTGATAATTAAAATGAAACCACTTTTTCAGATTTTCAGGAGGTGTGAGAGAAATGGAAATGGCGTGGAATTGAAAGGATGCTGGATACATATTATTTAGCAAGAAAATTGCAGGAAAATCAAAAGTGAAAATAATTTAATATTCGGAATATCTTAGGGGTCTTTAGACCCGTTCCGTCATCAGCCTTCCTCGGCTGAGTTTTCTGAGAATTTCAGAATAATTTATTTAGTTTTAATTTGGTATAAATAGTAATTTAAAGAAATGTCCACTAAATCTCAAAGTTATCTTGTATATCCCTTTCCGACAAGGATCTCTAATAAAGTTCTGAAGCATATTTTTTTTCAAGGAAAACGTTGAATAACCATTTTGTCCACACGAAACTAGGAACTTTTTCAACAGAAGTGTCATATAAAAGTTTTGTTTTTTTTTTACTTCTGTCAGATCGACTAGAAAAACTCCTCTACCCAGGATATTCATTCCGTTTCGAACAACAATGACGGTACAAGTGTAAAGGATACAAATGAATATGTTCTCCAAAAAGCTAAGAGTCATGTATTGACTACATGGCTGTGTGTGATGTGTGATTGTTGTGTGAATACTATTTGGAAATGAAAGAAAATACAACAACAAGAACAACAACAGCAAAAATGAGCAAGGATTTCCTAGACATGTGTGTGAGTGTGTAGTTATATCCTTACACGTACGTGTGTCCTATATGCGTGTGCGTGCATATACTGTTTGCTGGAAAAAAGTGCATGTGTTGCATAAGTATTTCCTCTCCCCAGTATCTCATACTCATCTCTCTCTCCCTGTTCTATCTCCTCGCCAACTTCCTCTTATCCTTAATACCAATAGTGGAAATTTTTATTTGAACAAAAATTTATTCTGGCAGCAAATACAACAACAGTTGCTGTTGTTGTTTTATTTTTTCTAGCGAAAACTTCGCTTGTCTTTTTGTTGGAGTAGAACTTGAGACGTGTTGGAAAAGTATGGGCAAAACTTTTGTCAAGTAGTTGGATATTGATGCAAAACTTGGCCAAAATGTGTGCCGGCGTGTGTGTGCGTGCGAGAGAGTGAGTGTGTAAATTGCACACTCACGATGCCGTCAGTCAGACAGTAAGACATAGAATGCAGTATGAGCAGCATGTGACATTAGGGAAATGGAATGCTGATGCGTCAGCATCAATTGCAGCTGTGCCACAAATATGGTCGAAAGAGGACCGAGAGGACCACGGGCAGTGGAAATCTGCTATAGTTGTTGGCAGTTAGCAAGTAATGTTAAAACTTGTGCAAATAAAGTCGAACGGGAGAGAGAAAGAATACCAAAAATGGCAAGTGTTTGTATTGTTTGGTAATTGTTGTTGTTTGCTTTGTGTTGTTTTTTCAGCAGAAGATTTTCAATATTTTGTCGATTTTTTTCTTAGTCAGCTGGTTATCTTTTGATTAAAATGCCTTTGGCTAGGGTTGATGAGCGTGATATGTTCAGCAGATGCAAGTAATAAAGAGGGCAGAAGTTAGACACACTGCACTCCGGATACTATATTTTGTCTAGAAAAAAGTAGTCGGAACAAGGGTCCCGATTTTCTTCTATAGACAAAAAAATAGTCGGTCCAAGGGTCCAGATTTTTTTTTCTATAGGAAAAAGTTGTCGGACCAAGGGTCGCGAATTTTTTTCTATAGAAAAAAGTAGTCGGACTAAGGGTCCCGAATTTTTTTCTATAGAAAAAAGATGTCGGACCATGGGTCTCGAATTTTTTTCTATAGAAAAAAGATGTCGGACCCTGGGTCTCGAATTTTTTTCTATAGAAAAAAGATGTCGGACCATGGGTCTCGAATTTTTTTCTATAGAAAATAAAGATGTCGGACCATGGGTCTCGAATTTTTTTCTATAGAAAAAAGATGTCGGACCATGGGTCTCGAATTTTTTTCTATAGAAAAAAGATGTCGGACCATGGGTCTCGAATTTTTTTCTATAGAAAAAAGATGTCGGACCATGGGTCTCGAATTTTTTTCTATAGAAAAAAGTAGTCGGACCATGAGTCTCGAATTTTTTTCTATAGAAACAAGTAGTCGGACCATGGGTTTCGAATTTTTTTCTATAGAAAAAAGTAGTTGGACCATGGGTCTCGAATTTTTTTCTATAGAAAAAAGTAGTCGGACCATGGGTCTCGAATTTTTTTCTATAGAAAAAAGTTGTCGGACCATGGGTCTCGAATTTTTTTCTATAGAAAAAAGTAGTCGGACCATGGGTCTCGAATTTTTTTCTATAGAAAAAAGTAGTCGGAACAAGGGTCTCGAATTTTTTTCTATAGAAAAAAGAAATCGGACCATGGGTCTCGAATTTTTTTTCTATAGAAAAAAGTAGTCGGACCATGGGTCTCGAATTTTTTTCTATAGAAAAAAGTAGTCGGACCATGGGTCTCGAATTTTTTTCTATAGAAAAAAGTAATCGGACCATGGGTCTCGAATTTTTTTCTATAGAAAAAAGTAATCGGACCATGGGTCTCGAATTTTTTTCTATAGAAAAAAGTAATCGGACCATGGGTCTCGAATTTTTTTCTATAGAAAAAAGATAATCGGACCATGGGTCTCGAATTTTTTTCTATAGAAAAAAGATAATCGGACCATGGGTCTCGAATTTTTTTCTATAGAAAAAAGATGTCGGACCATGGGTCTCGAATTTTTTTCTATAGAAAAAAGATGTCGGACCATGGGTCTCGAATTTTTTTCTATAGAAAAAAGTTGTCGGACCATGGGTCTCGAATTTTTTTCTATAGAAAAAAGAAAAATAGAAAAAAGATAAACCATGGGTCTCGAATTTTTTCTATAGAAAAAAGATGTCGGACCATGGGTCTCGAATTTTTTTCTATAGAAAAAAGATGTCGGACCATGGGTCTCGAATCGAAGGTCCCAATTTTTTTTATAGAAAAAAGTAGTCGTAGCTTGGAAAAAAGGTGTCGGAAAAAGGGTAACGATTTTGTTTCTATATAAAAAAGTGTCCGACCAAGAGTTTCGAATTAAGACTATTTTTTCATTTTTTAATTGTTTGTTTCGCCCATTTAAATTCAGGTAGGTATTTTTTATTGCTTTAAAAATCAATTATACTCATTTAAATCCGTACATTCTTCTCCCTTAATCTGGTATAATGTACAGCTATTATTGGATTAATACCCATCACAAACAAAAATGTGTTTTAAAATCGTTTTCAATACAAAAAGTGAGACTGGCATGTGATGGGTTCAATCGAAATCGATTGATGGGTGGCCGATTGGCTGGAAAGTTTCAATGAAGCCAGACGAAAACAATAAAGTCACATTTAATTGTCTTTCAAATAAAAAACAAAAAACCATCCACCGAATGGCGGAACGTTGTATAATGACAACAAACAATAATTCCACCACATAAAAAATAATCTCTCTGTTTGGTAATGAAAAGTAAATTTTCCCAATATTATAAAATAATAATGGAAAGCTGTTAGGGATGGGTGGGAGATGGAGAAAAAGCATCAAACCATTTTAAATCAAAAGCAAATAGGAAAAAAATTCCATTCAAATAAATACTTGGGAAAAACTATATATGATGGCAACCAATAAAATCCGAGAGTGGGTGATAGCGGGAAAACAAACGAAACAAAAACACATGAAGCATAAAATAAATAAAAGAAATTCAATTTCAATATTTTTTGGAAGCTTTACAGTTAATGGAATAACAACAAAAAGTCACCCAATTCGGAGAATATAGAATTGTAGCACCAAAACTATTTGGAGCAACAGTATCGTCAGCTACCTACACCATATATGCATATTTAAATAAAGCATACACATACGCGTACATATATACATTTTCAATAAATAGTTTTCCCTTGATTGAAATTGATTTTGTGTGAGCGCGATTTTGTTATTTTTCGAAAAAAATGTGTGGATCTAGTTTTTGTGTAGACGACTATGGCTAAGCCATTCTTATGCAGTGTTTTTTTCTTCTTGTGGGACATCGGAACAAAAATGGAAATCATTTGAGAAACATAAAAGTATTTAAAAGGCGGACAGTGGGCCTAAAGGTGTACTGATTTTTTTTCGATGCCAAAAATTTATTTTTTTTAGAAAAAAGGTGCCGGACCAAAGGCCCTGAATTTTTTTCTATAAAAAATATACCTGACTAATGACTATTATATTTTTCTTTAAAAAACAGATGCCGGACCAATGATCCTGAAAATGTTTCTATAGAAAAAACCATCGGACCAATGGTCCTGATTTTTTTTATAAAAAGAAACATCGGACCAATGGTCCAGATTTTTTTCTATAGAAAGAAACACTGAACCAATGGTACTGATTTTTTTCAATAGAAATAATATGTCGGACCAATGTTCCTGAATTGTTTTCTATAGAAAAAAAAACATCGGACCAATGGTCCTGAATTTTCTTCTATAGAAAAAAACATCGGACTAATGGTCCTGATTTTTTTTTTCTAGGACCAATCGTCCTCAATTTTTGTCCTACAGAAAAAAAAATCAATGGCCTTGAATTTTTCTTACAGAAAAAAAGTTGCAGGACGGATGGTCCTGAATTTTTTCTGTAGAAAAAAGATGCCGAGCAATTGTCCTGATTTTTTTTCTATATCTATTTTTTCGTTTGAAACCACTGTCCTTATCCATAGAATTAATTCAAAGTTTTCTTTGCCTTTACTGTCTCTTTACTAAATCCCAAAGAGGAGTCGGACTGGCGGGCTGACTGACTGACACACTTAACCATATCAAGATAAATAGATTTTCTACTCCAAAAAAATAAAACCAAATGACAGCAGCGAACAGAAGCGAAAATGTAAAATGGTACTGATTTGATTATTTGATCTGCATAACTAGAAAGGAAATAACAGCGAAGTAGTTGTCCAAATGTCTTCGATTGTCGCTGCTAAATAAATATATAACCCAGTTCCGTTGACGCTTATGCAAAACTTTTTTACGAAAAAAATGGTTTAGCGTAAAATTAACATATTTTTATAAAATTACTTTTGGTTCCATGCATATGTCCCTCTATATTTTTTTTTTCCATTTTAAAAATAGCCTTAAGCAAATGGAGCAAGGATAAAAACATCCTCTACTCTTCCTCTTAATACATCCTTGTAACAATGTCTGGTTTGAGGCCTTTTTTGTGCGATGTAAGATTTCTTTGGCAATTTCCTTTTAGTTTTTCGGAAGAAAGCGTTTCTTTTTCTTTTCTTCGCTTAATCTTTGCCAATATCCAATAAATGCTGAAATCATTTCCGAACAATTGCACCAAAAAAGCGATAATAGCAGCGACAATAAGAATTTTGTGTGTGTGTTTGAAGGGTAACAAAAGAAAATAAAAAAACTTCTGTAACATTCCAATTACTTCAATGGAAAGGATCATAAAAACATCTTTGTAAAAAACATATTTTCATAAAAAATGAAAAAAATACAATTTCATTTTTATGTAGTATCATAAAGTATACAATATGTGTTTCTAGGAGATTTTAAAGGAGACTTAAAATGCAACTGCAAATGTGGCCAATATAAAATATTCATAACTTGGCTCAATACTTTAAAAAAATACTTGGTCTGACCTTCATTTCCTTAGAAGACAATTCCGGGCACTTGTAGCGTCTTTTTTCCTATAGTAAAAAATTCGGGACACTTGTTTCACCATCTTTTTTTTAATGAAAAAATTCAGGACCTTTGGTGCGGCAACGTTTCTCTATAGAAAAAAATCAATCCCTTTGGTCCGGCAACTTTTTTTTTATAGAAAACGGAAAAATATTAAGAACCTTTGGCCTGCTAAAAGGTTCAAAAGGCATTATAGGAAAAATTCACGACCCTTCTTCTTACAATTTTTTCTACAGAAAAATATGTAGGACCCTTGGTCACATATTTTTTTCTATAGAAAAATATGCAGGACCCTTGGTCTCATAATTTTTTCTATAGAAAAAAATCCTGAACATTTGTTTCACCATCTTTTTTTAATGAAAAAAATCAATACCTTTTCTCTTTGGTCCGGCAATTTTTTTTTATAGAAAACGAAAAAAAAAATCAGAACCTTTGGTCCGCCAAAAGGTACAAAAGGCATTATAGAAAAATGAAGGACCCTTCTTCTAATAATTTTTTATACAGACAAATATGTAGGACCCTTGGTCTAATAATTTTTTCTAATATTTTTTGTAGAAAACGAAAAAATTCAGGACCTTTGATCCGCCAAAAGGTTCAAAAGGCATTATATAAAAAATTCACAACCCTTCTTCTTATAATTTTTTCTACAGGTTTCATAATTTTTTCTATAGGTCCCTTGGTTTCAAAAAAAAAAAAATCCAGGACCTTTGATAATTTTTTCTATAGAATAATACACAGAACCCTTGGTGTCATAATTTTTGCTATAGAAAAAATCTAGGACCCTAGTTCCGATAATGTTATCTATAGAAAAAATTCAGGAAGCTTGTACTGATATTTTTTCTATGGAAAAAAAAATTCAAAACCCTTGTTCTGATATTTTTTTTTTTTTTGAGAAAAAAATTCAGCACACTTGTTCCGACACTTTTTTCTACAGAAATAATTTTGAGACCCTTTTCCGTAACAAAATGTATTCATAAAAAAATCTTTTTTATTATCCATTCATCTCTCTCTTCCCCGTTCCTCTGCGAAATAACTGCCCCATCTAATGGAGTGTGAAAAATTGCCAATAAACATCTTGACATTAAAACCTTCGCGACTAAATGAAAGAAATCTGGTTAGTGACGACATTATTTGCCACTAACAGCATCAGCATCTGGGAGAAGTCATGCCGATGCTCTATGGCCATAAACGTTCAACTGAAAACAAATACACGAACAACTTGTTACAATATTGGCTCTGTTTTGGTTGATTTACGATGACACACAAAGGACATAACCCGCCGCCCGCCAGCCATCCAGCTAGTCAGCCAGACAATGTGGCTGGCTGTGGAAAAGTGGCTGCATCACGCGTCAGACATTGATGGTAGGAGTGATTATGATATTTAAACTGGTATTGTCAACAACAAATTTCACAATATTTATTTGAAAGAGGCAGCAAACGGAGTGAAAAGAGCAAGGAGTAGCATCAGCAAAGGGGGATGTGGAGAGCCGAGACTTTCGGGTATGATTTTGCATAACAATTTACTCATGAAATATGCAAAAGTTTGCAAAAGGATATCAGTAACGTTTATAACTGGTTGGATGGTGTTGATGAAATCAGATCAGGCGGTGGGGCGTACACCCCGCACACACACTCATACAAATGCAAACAAATTAATCCCTTTACAGACAAAAGACAAATAGAGAATAACAACAGCAACTGTGGTAACAACAATGGCTGTGTAACAACAGCCTCTGATGGGGTTTGCAACACCATTCGCAACACCCGAACCACCTCCATAACACCAACTGAAGGTTATAAATATCACAACAATAATGGAATATTTTATGCGATCCCTACACTTGAATAAACAATGCCAAGGAGTGGTGGAGGAGGTGGAGCAGATTCCACCATAACCTGAAACAAATAATATATATTTTTATATAACACATTTTTTTCTTTTGCCATTTATCTTGTTATGACAGTAACATACGAAAATATATAACTATGTATGAGTGTGTGTGTGTGTGAACGAGAGAAAAAATAACGGTAACATCATCATATCATCAAAATGAATGAATTGAATTGAATGACGGCATGTCACGAAATGACTGGTTGACACATTGCGAATAGCGAAGTGAGTGACTGCATAAATCTGGTGATTTGGATGCTGATGATGATTACTTGTATGTGTATGTGTGCGTATGTCATATAAACACAACACACAATAAAAAATACAACTTTACAGGACTACAATTACAATTTGTAGCCAACACACAAATAACATTGTTAACTGGTATCAAAAACAACATCATCTTTATCCGTTATCCTATTTATTCGGTGATTGTTGAGCGTCACAAAATTTTGATATGTGAGTGTGTGTGTGTGATGTATTTGCACATCCATACATAAACACACACATATGGTTTAATAACTTCCTCTTAATATGGTTAGGGAATGAAACTGGAGTAGGAGTTGCGCCAGCAAAGTGGGAAAAGTTTTATGGATAATTTTGACAAGAAATAAATCAAAACATTGATGAATAGCAATTCATCATGGGATCAGGACATTAAAAAACTCCACAAAATTTTTTTTTTGGTAAAAAAAATTCGGAATACTAAATTTTTCAGGAACCTGTTTTTTGGTTGGTTTTTTATAAAAAAAAATAACCCTTGGTCTATAGAAAAAAATTTGGGAAAAACAGTTTTTCCTATCCACTTTTTTCTATAAAAAATACAATTCGAGACCCAAGGTCCGATACTTTTTTTCTATAGAAAAAAAAAAAATTCGAGACCCATGGTCCGACTACTTTTTTCTATAGAAAAAAATTCGAGACCCATGGTCCGACTACTTTTTTCTATAGAAAAAAATTCGAGACCCATGGTCCGACTACTTTTTTCTACACTTTTTTCTATAGAAAAAAATTTCGAGACCCATGAAAAAAAATTCGAGACCCTGGTCCGATACTTTTTTCTATAGAAAAAAATTCGTGACACGTGGTCTGACACATTTTTCTATAGAAAAAAAATCGAGACCCATGGTCCGACTACTTTTTTCTATAGAAAAAAATTCGAGACCCATGGTCCGACTACTTTTTTCTATAGAAAAAAATTCGAGACCCATGGTCCGACTACTTTTTTCTATAGAAAAAAATTCGAGACCCATGTTCCGATTACTTTTTTCTACAGAAAAAATTTCGAGACCCATGGTCCGACTACTTTTTTCTATAGAAAAAAATTCGAGACCCATGGTCCGACTACTTTTTTCTATAGAAAAAAAATTCGAGACCCATGGTCCGACTACTTTTTTCTATAGAAAAAAATTCGAGACCCATGGTCCGACTACTTTTTTCTATAGAAAAAAATTCGAGACCCATGGTCCGACTACTTTTTTCTATAGAAAAAAATTCGAGACCCATGGTCCGACTACTTTTTTCTATAGAAAAAAATTCGAGACCCATGGTCCGACTACTTTTTTCTATAGAAAAAAATTCGAGACCCATGGTCCGACTACTTTTTTCTATAGAAAAAAATTCGAGACCCATGGTCCGACTACTTTTTTCTATAGAAAAAAATTCGAGACCCATGGTCCGACGACTTGTTCCGACACTTTTTTCTATAGAAAAAAATTCGAGACCCTTGGTCCGACTATTCTATAGAGAAAAAAATCCCATGGTCCGACTTTTTTCGAAAAAAATTCGAGACACTTTTTTCTATAGAAAACAAAAATCTAGACCCATTGTCCGACACTTTTTTCTATAGCAAAATTGGGAGCTTTCTTTCTCTTTGACTCCCATAAAAAATAAGATCCTTAAAACTAAATTATAATATAGAAGCTGTCAAGGTTTAATGAAACTCTGCTTCCCATTATTATTTTTTTTAAATATTTGTGAAAATGTTTGAAAAATTATCCACATATTTATTAGAGGTTTAACACATATTTCATCACTGATGATATAAAAGAATCGGCATTTTTTGTGTAATTTATTTTTCTACGTTTTTTTTGCGGTTTCACTGAAATATATTTCAACAACAGAATTGAAACAAAAAAAAAAACAAATTCACCGCATAACATATGTCAGTCAGTCAACGGCTCATATTTGTCTGGTTGAAATGTCCGTCCATAGAATATGTTTTTTTTTTGTACATATTAATTTCATTTATTTAACCCCAAAAGAATTCCTGTTGGAAACCTCAGAGAAAAAAAACTGAACAAGAGTTTTTTTCTTCGTATACATTCATCCATCATGTCATCCAGTTGGAATGAAGTTTTGGAGGGTGGAAGGGGGAAGAATATGTGAAATCAACCGCCGCCACAAGGCAAACTATAACCATCCGAACATGTGAGTGATGAAATGACACGCGAAAAACGACAGCGGTTCTGTTGTGTTTTTTTTCCTTTGGATGTTATATTTGAGTGAATGTGTGTGTGTGCCTGTTGCCATTGAAGTGTTTTGACATTGTGCGTCGTCGTCGTGATAATGTCACTTCATTAGTTGAAGGCAGAAAACTATGAGAGAGACACATAATTTTATTATGAGCCCTTTTTGGAATGGGATATGTTTCTTAGTCATAAAGATGGCATTTTAAGTAATAGAGTTGTTTTGAGGAAGTGTTAAGAGGGGGCAGGGGTGGAGTAATAGGGGCTATTAAATGTTTTTATTAAATCACATGACAAACAAACAAAATGTCATGTCAATGGACTATTAATCAATTTTTTTGAGGATGTAGAGAATTTACAAAACCACTTAAGGGATTAAAATGTTCACTGCTAAGAGGACGATAAAGTTATTCGGGCTAAATATAAATTTTGTATAATAAAAGATAAGTCATATAATACGTTAAATATCAATAAAGCCGATACCACACAAATCAAACAATTAAAAAATCCAAAATTTCTGTTCTGTCTGCTATTATCTCTGCTACTTTTTTCTATAGAAAAAAATTCAAGATCCTTTGTCTGTTACTTTTTTCTCAAGAAAAAAATTCAAGACCCTTGGTCTGCTACTTTTTTTTTCTATAGAAAAAAACCAAGACTTTTTTATAAAAAATCAAAACTTTTTCTATAGAAAAAAATCACAAAACTTGATCAAAACTTTTTTCTATAAAAGAAATTTCAAGACCCTTGGTCTGACAATTTTTTCTATTGAAAAAATTTTAGAGACTTTTCAGAAACCTTGTTCGGACACTTTTTTCTATAGAAAAAAAGTGAGAACCCTTGTTCTGACACTTTTTTCTATAGAAATAAAATCCGAACCCTTGTACGGACACTTTTTTCTATAGAAAAAATTCAGAACCCTTGTCCAGATACTTTTTTCTATAGAAAAAAATTCAGAACCCTTGTTCGGACACTTTTTTATAGAAAAAAATCCAGAACCCTTGTTCGGACACTTTTTTCTATAGAAAAAAATTCCGAATATGCCTGGAAACTTTTTTCTATAGAAAAAAAAATCAGAACCCTTGTTCAGAAACTTCTTTCTATAGAAAAAAATTCAGAACCCTTGTTCGGACACTTTTTTGTATAAAAAAATCAGAACCCTTGCTCGGGCACTTTTTTCCATAGAAAAAAATTCAGAACCCTTGTTCGGACACCTTTTTCTATAGAAAAAAATCAGAACCCTTGTTCAGACATTTTTTGCTATATAAAAATATCAGAATCCTTTTTCAGAAACTTTTTGCTATTCAGAACCCTTCTTCGGAAACTTTTTTATAGAAAAAAATTCAGAACCCTTCTTCGGACACTTATTTGTATAGAAAAAAAATTCAGAACCCTTGTTCGGACACTTTTTGCTATAGAAAAAAATTCAGAACCCTTGTTCGGACACTTTTTTCTATAAACAAAAATTCAGAACACATGTTCGAACACTTTTTTCTATAGAAAAGAATTCAGAACCCTTTGTTCGGACACTTTTTTGTATAGAAAAAATCAGAACCCTTGTTCGGACACTTTTTTCTATAAACAAAAATTCAGAACCCTTGTCCGGACCTTTTTCTATAGAAAAAAACTCAGAAACTCAGAAGACAAAAAATGCAGACACTTGGTCTGCTACATTACATTTTTATAAATACATTCAAGACCCTTGGTCAGCTACTTTTTTCTAAAAAATAGAAAAAATTAGAACCCTTGTTCAAACACTTTTTCTAAGGGAAAAAATTAGAAAAAATAATTATTTATTCTATAGAAACAAATTTAGAAATAATTGTTTTCAGAATTCAGAACAATTGGTCTGAAACTTTTTTCCTATAGAAAAAAAATCAGAGCCCATCCTTTATTAGTTTTTCCCATAGAAAAACTCAGATTTCTACAAATTTTCCCAAAGAAAAAAATAATCAGAACCCTTGCTCTGTTAGTTTTTTGAATCAACCAAAATCAGAATCCTTATTCTGCTAGTTTTTTTTATAGAAAAAAAACAGAACCATTGTTCTGATAGATTTTCCTATCGAAAAACCATAGAATTATTAAATCATCTGCTTTCCGGCAATGATGTCGTATACGTAGTGACAACACTTATACGGGCCAGTGTAATTTTCTTCACTTTAATTTCTATTAGTAGCTTCCACCAAACCCAAGGAGGTATTCAAACTTGTACCACTTCTTATAGAGTTTTCATTGTTTAAAAACATTTTCTGAAAACTGTGGCTAAGGGTCCATGAGATTCAGAATAATTAATTAATTGAATGTCTCATTATCAGACGATTCATGGAATTCGAATTCAATTCATAATATAACAAACCTGCATAATATAATCAAACTTCCGCTCATTTAATTCTCCTTAGGATAAATATACATTTCCGCTAAAAAAACCCCATCTAAAAATAAATTGATGTTAATTAAATATTTTCTAAAAAACAGAACGACAATTGCCTAATAAGTCCAAGGGAACTATATTTAGTTACCAAAGCAACAAAAAACGCCATCTCAATTAGCCAATTTCAATGAAAAACATTTTTAATTGCGAATTACCACCAGAGAGGATGCCACAAAAACCGATAATAAAAAAACATATTCTCCCTTTGCGGCAATATGCTTTAATTAAATGATGATGGAAAAATTAAAAATATGTTTTTATCCAGTGTGTGTTTTTTAGAGGACGCGCCCTGCTCAGCATATATTAAAGAGGAATTAAATGACGTGTTTTTTTGTCAAGGGATGGGAGGCAGTGAAAAAATAAATACAATTAATTTAAATAATTTGAATAATTGAAAGTATTTCATGACACAAACGCACAAATACACGCTCTATCTCTCTCTGTTGTGAGTGCGTTTGTGGAGGTGAGTGACATATAAATATCCTGACAGCCTCGAAGCTATTTGCAAATTATTTTTTATTTTTGTATTTGTTAATGCTGTTCGACTGACTGTTGCCATTGATGGCGATATGTTTTTTTGTTGATGTTGTTTGAAATCCTGTTCCATTTAGTTTTTGCCATTTTGTGAGGAAATGTTTGAGACAGACAATTGCCAGAAGGTATTAACAGGGAGGAAACAAAGGTGATATTTGGAATACTTTAAAAAATACAAACATTATTGATCAATTTTAGAGCTTAATCACTTTTAAAATGCTATTATATATTATTAAATATAAACACTTCTGATTTTGCACCATTGGTAGCGTATACGCTGTGATAACATGTATACGCCGTAAGGAACCTATATGCTCCACGGTAATAGGTGGCGTATATGTGGTGACAATACTTATACGCAACATAGGGGTTCAATGAAAATTTACTTCTTTAATTCTATCGATTATACAAATTGTAAATGGATGTGTCCATGATTCTACAATTCATATCGAACAAGGTCTCTTTAAAAATATCCCTGCTTTTATCCATCTTCTTTAGGATATTCCACCAACATCTTAAATACTTAGGCTTGAAGCTTATTAATGATTAAAAAATCGTGGCTTTTAAAGAATACTTATGAAGTATTAATGTAAACGCTTTTAAATTTAATATATTTAAAAACTCGCATCAGATATGTCGCAACTGCTGGTGTATACGCATTGACAGTACGTATACGCCATGGATAATATTTCTCCTTCATGGTAATTGGTGACGTATACGTAGTGACAATACATATACGCAAATTTCTTTATTTAATTCTATTGTCCATAACAAAAAATTTCTATTTGAATATTTTTAAATGTTCTTAATGCCTATTTTCTATTTCAAAAAGGCCCCTTATAAAACATTCCTGCTTCTATTCACCTCACCTCGTTTCACCGCCAACTCATAAGGTACTTAGGATTGTATCACTTTTTTTTTGCGTGTGTTGAATTGAGCAGTAACAACGACAACAAAATTTGTTATGTGTCTCCTTTAAATGCCCTTAAGCGTATTTTGTCTGCCATAAGTGTCTGAGAGTGTATGTATATGAGAGAAGAGTTCAACATTTTTACTGGCTGTCTGCGTGAGCTCCTTTATTTTTCTCCGGTGGCATGATGCAGCAACATATGTATTATTGTCACTTAACTATTGGCATTAAGTGTACTTTTGAAAAAAGAAAAACGAGATGGGAATGTAGAAATACATTTGCATATTACCGTCGTGTTTCTATGGACTCATAGAGCTCTGCAACTTACAACACAAATGGAACAAGTCTCATAAGAGTCGGATGTAAAAACATCTGCACAAAAAATATATTCCTGTAACCATTTTTTCTCTCTTCGGGATTTATTGAACAACTTGTTGTTGTATATTATAGTCTATAAATGAAAATTCAGGATGGATTTTGTATTTGCAACGTTTAAATGCGGCACCAACAACAACAACAGCAACTATAAAAATGTCGAAAGAAATCAACGAATATAATAACGTCACATGCATCATAAGAAGCTGCAGGCGTTTCGTTCGTTTTTTCTCTTTCTCCCACTTGATGTTACAATTTATTTTCCGCTCCACCATTATTATCCTCAGCATGACTCTGTGTTCGGGATAAATGCTTGTTGCGATGGCAGGGTCAACTGCTTCCAGCGAAATGCATCATTTATCCTTGTTGTGTAGTTAACAATGTAAAGTTTTATTTTCTGGATTTCAATGGCTGTTAGAATTTGTTGTGGCCGTTGTTGTTGTTATTTTTTGGGGGAGAACATTTTTAAATTTGAAGGACAGTGGGATTAACAAAAGATTTTGAAGGACATTTTTCAAAGAATTACTATTAGAATTGATTCTTTTAGATTAAATTCTATTAAGTACCCAGAGAATTATAAGAGTAGAGAAACAATTTTGAAGATCTTCAGGCCTTTACGCGCATGTATCGCTCTAAAAGTGGATTTTAAAGGGTAACGTTTAAGGTATCTCCGATATATATCGTTATTTTTTTGGAAATGATTGTGAAGGGTATTACAAATTTAAAATCTTAAAAACCCCATATGATTTGTTGGCGTATACGTTGTGACAGTACGTATACGCCACGAAAAATCTATACATTTGGTGGTAATGGAATGCGTATACGTAGTGACAAAACTTATACGATATAAGGGAACCAGTGTACATTTATTTATTACAATTTCCATTTTAATAATTTCGAATACAATTTGAAGGCATATTTCCCTATTTCAAAAAACTTTTATTGGATCCCAATTATTTTTGCAAAGGAATTAATTTCTTATAAAAAATTTGTGAAGGACTATTATTAGGACTCTCAGGGCCATAATCTTTTTGGTTATTATTTCAGAAGGGCAATCAGAGCCATTTCTCATTTTTTACAGGAATATCAGAGCTATAGGTGTGGATTTTTTAGTTATTATTTTAAAGGACTATCAAAGGCGTTGATTTTTTAATTGCTATTTTTGAGCTACAGTCGTGGATTTTTTTATTATTATTGTTAAGGACTATCAGGCTGGAATGCTATGAATCGAAGTGTTTTAAGTATATTTTCCTCGGAGGCGTGCATTATTTAATAAATGATTATAAAAAGGTGAATTTTTTAAAGAAAATGTTTTCAAGGACCACAAGAAACAAGTTTTTTTTAAGGAATATGTCTTCAAGGACCAAAAGAGACTTCGGCTTTTTAAAAGACATTTTTTCAAGGATATGAGGGAATTTTTTTTGAAGAATATGTTTTCAAGGACCAAAATAGGAGTGGATTTTTTAAAGAATATTTTTTCAATCTCCAAAAAGGAAAGAATATTTTTTTTCAAGGACCAAAACGGCCGCGGATTTTCTTAAAGAATATTTTTTCAAGAACTAAAACAGGCGTGGATTTTTGAAATAATTTTTTTTTTTAATGTCCAAAACAGGCGTGGGTGTTTTAAAGGATTATTTTCAAGGCCCAAAACGGACGTTGGTGTTTTAAAGAATCAGAAGCGTGAATTTCTTAAAGAAACCTTTTTGAAATACAAAAAACAGGCGAGGCTTTTGTAAAGAATATTTTTTTCAATAGCCGAAACAGGAGTGGTGCTTTTAAAGAATACTTTTCGAGGACCAACACAAGGAGTGGATTTTTCAAGGACGGACACAAGCAGTGGATTTATTAAAGAATATTATTCAAGGACTACACAAATCATGCATTTTTCACATTTTTTAAGAAGAATATTTTTAATGGCCATAGCAAAGCGCAAATTTTTAAGGAATACCTTTTCAGGGACCATAGGAAGGCGCAAATTTTTTGAGAAATATTTCGTAAGGACAAAAAGAGGAGTGAATTTTGAAAGAATATTTATTCACGGACCCGAACTGGTGTGAATTTTGTAAGGTATATTTTTTTTCAGGAACTATCAGCGCCATAAGTGCGTATTTTTTTAAATAATAATTTTTCAAGGACTATTAGAGACAATATTTTTTTAGGACTATGTTATAAAATATGTTTTCACTGCCTATCGGAACGCGAAGTTTTAAAATAACATTTTGGCAAGGACTAACAGACCATAAATATTTCTGAGAAGTTTTTAACGAATATTTTTCAGGGACTCTCATTGTAGTCCTTGTTACTGAAAATTTTTCTACAGTCCTGATTTTACCCAATCTTTTAACCAGCTAGTGATGCCAATACATGAAAATCAAATTAAGCGTTCGATGTCGTTTTTCTATGTATTTTCTCAGCACTACTCTGCTTTGTTTTTTTCCTCCATTTTCATGTTGAAATGCATATCATATGGTTGGCGTTATCTGCCGTTGGCAAAAACACATTGTACAACAGGATGGATGTGATGCATGTTACTAATGCCGATGACATTGATAACCATGTGGGTTAATTATAAATGAAGTTAGAAATGACCAGAACAACGAACCACAGATAGATAGCCCGTGGGGAGGCAGTGACATGGAATCACGTAGGACACTGCGTTACTAGAGACAAGGATGTGAACGTTTTGCAAAATTCTATAAAGGATATGTGTGGGGAATGTAATTAGTGGCAATGTGAGGCTGGGAGGTTTTGAGGAGAAGAAAAAAAGATGGGATTGGGGACTACAATTAGGAGCAAAAAAATGTAACTTTTTTGAGATGATTTTACAATTTGACTCAATTTTCATTTCTCTACATAATTTTAAAAGAATATCAGGACAATTGGTTATGGTGCAGGACGCTATAAAAATATACATTTTCCAATGTAGTCTTTTTGGAGGTCTTTAGTATTTCAATCATATCGAATTTCGATTTACCTTAATTATATCACAAAATTTAAGAGAATATTCTATGAATATTTGACTGTGTAGTTCTATAAAATTAAAATATCATCATTTTTTTATTTTCTCAAAAAAATAAAAAAAATACACCTTTCCGTGTTGTAGTAAAAATTTAATTACAACAATTGCCCGCCATGTTGTAAATATTTTATTCTCCCTTTATCCCAATGCCATTGCCAAGGCAGTTTTGTTAAGTGAATTTTGTTGTCTAGCCCGGGGATAAGCACATATTGTTAAACATTAATGTGTACATTGCCAACTCACGACCACCTTTCCGCACTCTTCCATCCAGCGAAAGCCTTCCACACTTGTTTCACTAAAACGGGTGTTCAGCAATAGAATTACAATTTAACAAATGTTAGTTGAATTTTTTCGGAGCTTTAGAGGATTTAATTCCGTCTAATGTATTTTTAAATGCGTGATTTAGATATCAGTATTTTTTGTTGTTTTAAATTATTTTAATATTAGCTAAAAAGTGATTTATATATGTACATGTATTTCAATAACCTTACCAATTATTTACTAAGCCCTTCATACAATTTATTGTAATTTAATTTGAACATACCTGCAATGAAAAAATAGAAAAAATGGGGGAAAATTAATTATAAATGTATTAGTGAGATATAATTTAATTTGGCATATGTATAATCAATTTGAATTTAAAATAAAAATTAAAAATAAACTTAAGTTCGGATAGGTAATTTGTATAAAAAATTAAACTAACACTTTTCATGGAATATATTTTAAAACATTTTTGTGAGAAATATTTTCGCATATTTTTAATAGCTATAATCTCGATTTTTTTTTAATATTTTTTTTTGCAAGGCAATCAGAGTTACAAGCATAGATTTTTCAATTATTAATTAAGAAGGACTCTAAGAGTCCTAAGCGTGGATTTTTTAAAGAATATTTTTTCACGGACTATCAGCATAATAAGCGTGGATTTTTAAAGAATATTTTAAGGACTATCAGAGCTATAAGCGTGGATTTTTAAAGAATTGTTTCCAAGGACTATCAGAGCTTCAAGCGTGAATTTTTAAAGAATTTTTTCCAAGGACTATCAGAGCTAAATCGTCGATTTTTTAAAGAATATTTTTTAAGGACTATCAGAGCTATAAACGTGGATTTTGAAAATAATATTTTTCAAGAACTATCAGCATCATAAGCGTGGATTTTTTAAAGATTTTTTTCCAAGGACTATTAGAGCTTCAAGCGTGGATTTTTTTCCAAGGACTATCAGTGCTTCAAGCGTGGATTTTTTAAAGAATATGTTTTAAGGACTATCAGAGCTATAAGCGTGGATTAAAAAAAATGTCAAGGAATATCAGAACTTCAAGCGTGGATTTAAAACAAAAATTCCAAAGAAAATCAGAACTTCAAGCGTGTATTAAAAAAATGTCAAGGAATATCAGAACTTCAAGCGTGGATTTAAAAAAATCCAAGGACTTTCTGCACCATAAGGGTAGATTTTTAGACCAATATTTTCCTGAACATTGATATCAACTGAATTTCTACAACCCTCCCCTCCTGCAATATAAAATAAAGCCATCATTCGCCATCCCGTTTTTGTTTCTCCTAATGCTATTCCATTGCTGTTGACGTTGTTGTTGCTGTGCTAATCAAAAACCGTGTAAAGATGTTAAGATTGCTGGTGCTGCTGCTGACGTTGTTGGTTTGTTTGTTCGGTCGTCGATTCGTTCGTTTGTTTGCTTGTTTTTTTTTCACGCCATATACATTTCAACGAGTGTGTGTTTTTCCTGATTGTTTTTCCTCTGTGGTCTATTTGTGTCCAATAACTTCCATTTTTTTTGCGACGAGTCGATCGACAATCACTTGCATGATTCGTACATTTTTTATGCGATTTTATGATTATTGGTTTTCATGTAGTGAATGAATTTTCAATTTTTCTTCCAGCACACTTACAGAAAAAATAGAAAAAATGAAGAAATGGGGAAAAAGGTGTTTTTGCGTGGTTGGTTTCCAACATGAAGAGGAAAACGACAACAAGCAACTGATTGGACAAAACGAACGAACTGTTGTAATGTAAAATAAGACGGAGAACGAAACGAAAACATGAATTTTTACAACCACTCCAATAAAGTGGAAGTGCTATGTTTTCATTCGCATCCTCTGCTCAGTGCAATGTTATTGCAATTTTACTATCATCTGCACCTTTGGTGCTATCCTCCTTTTTCTGGTAGTATACTCTATTGGAAAAAGATGTTATAGTATATTTATCTCCCTATGTATTTGTGTTGTTTACCTAGTGAAAGTTTTTTTTTTTGCAAAAGTTAAATATACTGTCACCTTGTTATGCCCCGTGTACGAGTCTGTGATATATTCCTATTGGCTTAAGGATATATTGCCAACTACAACTAATCCAAGTCTAGGACAAATTTGTCCTTATTTTTACAATCTGTTTATTTTGAGACAGAGGTATTTGTTGTTGATCCGAATAACCAATAAAGTTTATGGGTATTACGTTTTTATTATAAGGCAACAAAATTGGGTGCATATGTTTTGTCATTGGACAAGATGCATTTTATTATTTGTTAGGATTTATTGGGAGCTGTAAAATTTTGGATATTGAGGATCTCGATAAATGGATTGATATATACTTTATTTAGAGGCAAATAATGCGATCAGCTTACTAAGAAAATAAGTGGATAAAGGTAAAAATTATATTTTGTATTTATCCTTTTTATTATCCTTTCTTAACACCATGAAAAATTTAAGCTTAAATCCCTGATAGTCCTTCAAGAATATCCTGTAAAAGACATAAGTCTGGACCTAATTCAATACACTGTGCAAAATTTTGTCCCATTCGGACAAATATTGGGAGTTTGGTGCATCATTCACCAAAAAATAGAACGAAAATATATATATATGAGAGATATATCTGAATCTGAACCAATTTTAACAAAACTTAGCAGACATCAATCTGGACCTAATTCAGTATTCTGTGCAAAATATTGTCTCAATCGGACAAATATTGGGAGTTTGGTGCATCATTCACAAAAAATCGGACGAAACTATATATAGGAGCTACATCTAAATCTGAACCGATTTCAACAAAACTTCGCATACATCAATCTGGACATAAGTCAGTACTCTGTCCAAAATTTTGTCCTAATTGGACCTATATTGACAGAATGGTGCTCCATTTACATAAAATCCGACGAAACTATATATGGGAGCTACATCTAAATCTGAACCGATTTCATCAAAACTTGGCATGTATCAATCTAGACCCAATACAATACTCTGTGCTAAATGTTGTCTCAATCGGACCAATATTGGGAGTTTGGTGCATCATTTACATAAAATCGGAGGAAACTATATATGGGAGCTATGTATAAATCTGAACAGATTTTCCCAAATTTCAATAGGGTTCGTCCTTGGGCCAATTAAGTGACATGTGCCAATCATAAATGCGACCGGTACTTTGTTCACAAAAATACATGGACAGACGGACATGCATAAATCGACTCAGAAAGTGATTCTATATATATTCTTAATAATGTATAATAAAGACATTTAGAGGTCTTTATTTTGTAGCACTGATCATCCTCCAAAAATATTCTCGAAATATATTTTCAGCTTTCTTTTCAATTTCCCCACGAAATTCCATCTCAAACACTTCTGTTGTTGCAACTAACCGTTTTTTTATTGCAACAAATATTTATGTTTGTATGAGTGTGTTTGTTTGGTTCAACTATTTTTGCATTTAAAACAAATCAACATTTTAAGCGTTACAGTTTTGTTGCCAAAAATACCTTCCTCTAATTTCCTGCTGTGCAGTATGGTTTGTTAAAAATGGCTTGATTTTCATTTCATTTCGTTGATCTGGTCTGGTCTGATGGTGGACCAACCAACATTCAGCTATGCAAATGGCAGAGATAGTGTTTGTGGTGGTCGTGCTGTTGGCAACGTTGATTGCAAGCAAATTGCGTTTTTGTGTGGGTGTCTGTTGCCACTTGTTTGTGGCAATTGTACAGGTAGCACGCTATGTAAGGTGGCCACGTGATTCCGGCGTTCAGGTGTTATACAACAACTGGTTTGTTACAATGACAAGGGAAGGCAAGAGGGGTGTACAGAAAATCTGATGCATAGTTGCATTTTATTGAACTGAAGATGTAGCTTCCGAGGGAGATAAGAAACAAATTTACAGCATTATTTGCTGTAAAGGTATAGAGATAGAATTTTGAACGTGGCAAATGAAACAAATACCATATCAATCTAAATTTTCCTTCTTCACTTTATTCTCCCCTGAAAACAACATGCAACACCTGGCCGTTATTGTGTGCACCTTTAGGTTGTAAGTTTCTAGAAATTTATAATACCAGAGAGACAACAATGTTATCAAAACAAAGTAGCTTTTGTCCAGTTTTTTTGAAAAGCTTCTTGTTGCAAATGAATCAAATCATGCTTGCCACACACACATCACTTCAACCGTAACAAAGAAAATACTCTCAAAAGAAAAAAATGTTAAGTGTATCTGTGTGTGAATTTTAACATTTGTTTGGACAATGGCACATTGTCAGGCAGACTATCAGCCTGCCCACCTTGCCCTGCCACTACCTTGGCAAATTGTTTTGCAACATTTTGTTGATTGTTTTAGGAGTAGTAGTGGACGAAGGATTTCAGGTTGATAGACTTCAAACAATGTGGACAATAAATAACAAGCTTCTCAATTTAACAGCAGCAACAACAACGACACCAAAAATATTGTTTCTAAAAAAATCTTTCTGATTAGATCTAAGACTTTGTTGCTCTCGAAAAGGAGTAGCCATTGGAATAACAATGATGTGAAGCGTTGGATGGATGCAATTTCATTAGTATCACAAACAACAAGGTAGTTAGTTTATCAACTGTCTAGACGAGAATATGTTTTGGAATACTAAAAAATAAAGGCCTAATGGGATGTTTAAAATAAAAAAAAAGATATAAATAAATAAATTAAAGTTGATATGAGAGAAAAATATTAAAATATAATAGAAAACTGTAGATCTGGCGGAAAATTGGGTAATAGAGGGGGAATATATTTTGGTATATTTGAAAATTAAGTTACATATAATATTATATTAAGTATCATTTTTTAATATAAAAAGAAAACATTTCTAACATTTCAATATTATTTAAAAAATCGAAGCTTCCGAAAAAATAAAAATTTTGAAAATATCCAGAAAAATGTATACCTTCATAAAATATTCTTTAAAAAAAATATACGCTTTTAATACAAATACAAATAAGTTTTCAAAATATTTTGAAATAAATATACGGCTTCTTGTTATTGCAAAATAGTCAGACTGAATCCCAGTTTGTTGTTATTATGAAAACAACTATTTGTTAGTAGAGTAGGTATGACATTGTCCACCAAGGCAGAGAAAACTATAGTTTCGGATCTCGCCACTAATCCTCATCAGTTCCCTTATTTTTTGTTGGGGATATTCTCCCCAGCTATTAATAGCTTCTTTACAAAAACCATTTATACGGCTTCGAAACACATTTTTAAACCAGTGAGCGGAGCAGTATTATTAATATTCAGTACAGCCCTTCTAATTACTTGTCCAGATTTCCTTCACCGTGGGTTGTGTTGTAATGTTCGATCGACTCGAAAAAACACAAAACAAAAAAAAAAAAAAAAATAAGTTTTCGGTCCACTTCATCCCAATATAATTATTTGATCATCACCGAAAATCATCATCCTTGACCATACCTGAATCCTCATAGAAAATTTCAAAGCGTTCGGCGCTATATTTTCGCCCTCTACTATGGTAATGGGTTACTAAATAATATATGAATAGGTAAGCACCTGTAAATATTTACGTGGAACTCCCACATCCGAGTACATACGACAATATAATTGGCATCAATTTAAAGGCAAACGACTTCTCTTCGATATAATATCAACTTCTCGGGTCTATGTCCTTCAGGGGTAAATATATTCGCTATAGAATACCAATTTTGTGATGTTTCACACAAAAGTCAGGGTCCATTTTACCCACTAAATATTGACCGATCTCTATCAAAACAGGCATGCTTATTTTTTGCCCCGATGCCCCTTTCCATGTGATGGCATGCGATGTTTGGGCCATAACTGCGGCCTCTGGAGCGACCAGAAAATCAGACAAAAATAAAGTTTTTGTTCATTTCATCCCCTAAATATTAAGCGATCTTTACAAAAAATAATAGGGGTCTTCATTGGCCAGAACCCATCCTACATGCAAAATTTCGTGAAGATTGGTTCATAACTGTGGCCTGTATCGTGTTTACAATTATAATGGACAGAAGGACAGACGGACGGACGGACACACATGTCTAGATCGACTCAGCTAGTTGAAATATGACGATCGGTATACTTAAAGGTGGGTCTAGGACCAATATTACGCGGCGTTACAAACTCTTGGGGCTGCACAAAGCTATAATAACCTGACAACTTAGTTTGTAGGGTACAAATAGAATATTTTTGAAGGAGGAGAAATTGGGGAATATAGGGGAAATTGGAGAATATATTTGGGTATGTTTGAATATTGGGGAAATTGGAGAATATATTTAGGTATGTTTGAAAAGTAAGTTTAATAACATTTAATATCAAGTTTTATTCTTTAATATAATATTAGTAGTAACTCTGATAGTCCTTCAAAAATGATACTTTAAAAATCCACGCCTGTAGCTCCGATAGTCCTTCAAAAATGATACTTTAAAAATCCACGCCTGTAGCTCCGATAGTCCTTAAAAAATATTCTTTAAAAAATCCACGCCTATAGCTCTGATAGTCCTTCAAAAATAATTCTTTAAAAAATACACGCATGTAGCTCCGATAGTCCTTCAAAAATATTCTTTAAAAAATCCACGCCTATAGCTCTGATAGGCCTTCAAAAATAATTCTTTAAAAAATACACGCTTGTAGCTCCGATAATCCTTCAAAAATATTCTTTAAAAAATCCACGCCTGTAGCTCTGATAGTCCTCAGAAATATTTTTTAAAAACCTCAGAAATATTTTTTAAAACCCCACGTAGGTGCTTCTGATAGTCCTTCAAAAATAATAATTACAAAGTCCACACTAGTAGCTCTGATAGTCCTTCAAAAATAATAATTTTAAAATAAACACTTATAACTCTGACATTCTTTCCAAAAAAATTATTTGAAAACAAAGTGATAGATTTTCAAAATAGCTAATATAAAAATACACACCTGGACCTCTGATATCCCCCCAAATATAGCAGTTGAAAATCGATTTTTGAAAACAAAATATCGTGATAAAATATGTTTTTTAAAACTATTTGAAAAGATTAAAAAAAACACCCACCATTGTATTGATCCTTGAAAAAATATTCTTAAAAAATCTACGTCTTTTTTGGGTACATGAAAAAATATTCTTTGAAAAATCTACTCCTGTTTTGGGTACTTGAAAAAATATTCTTTAAAAAATGTACGCCTGTTTTGGGTACTTGAAAAATATAAATTAAAAAAATCATCGTCTTTGAAAAAAAGTTCTTTAAAAAATTTAAAAAATATTCTTTAAAAAATTCACGTCTTTTAAGTCCCTGATAAAATATTCTTTAAAAAATCAACGTCTTTTAAAAAATATTCTTTAAAAAATCCACGACTTTCATAGTCCCTGAAAAAATATTCTTTAAAAAATCCACGCCTTTTATAGTCCCTGAAAAAAAATTCTTTAAAAAATCCACGCCTTCTATAGTCCTTAAAAAATATTCTTTAACGAATCCATGCCTTGTATAGTCCTTAAAAATATTTTCTTTAAAAAATATACGCCTTTTATAGTCCTTAAAAAATATTCTTTAAAAAACCTACGCCTTTTATAGTCCTTAAAAACAATTCTTCAGAAAATCCACGCCTGTTTTGGGTCTTTTAAGAAATATCCTTTAACTTGGGTCAAATTGACCTTTACCCGAGAACCTTGACTGTTTCACCAAAGGAAAAACTATTTTCTTTTGAATGCACAAAACCATAAGTTTTAAAATAACTAAAAGGAAAATCATTATTCTTTTTGTTGTTGTTGTCGTCGTCGTTGCTCTCTGCAAGACAATACAATAAAAATTGCTTTAAGGAAGTTGAACAGGATGTATAAGGAAATTACTATTAGAATAGAGTTTTACAAAGAAGCTTGGTCGCCTGCTCGCATTGCAGCAGTAGCAACAACAACAAAAACAGCAGCAACGACGACAAACAAGAATTGAAATAGAAACGCTAAACACCAAGACAAGAAATAAGTTTTTAACCATAAGTATCGTATGGCTAAGACAGTGGTGGTGGTGTAGTGATGGGGATGGTGCGTTCTTCTAGTTATCCTTGTTCTGCATTTCTCAACTATCTTCGGGTTTCCTGGCAGACAAGAAAACAAGAAATAATACGCATACATGAAAGATGATGAGTCCCCTGATGATAGTGTAGCAAGTTACCAACCGAACCGAATAGCAGCAGATGTAGCAGACATTATGTTTACAGATTTTCTTAGAAGCAGTGTTCGAAGAGTTAAATTTTCCTCTTTCATTTGGAGGAACGATAAAATAACCGGAACAACAACAAACAGCAGTACAAAACACAAAAACTTAATGATAAGCCAGTTTAAAATTTTCTTAACAAAGATAAATGTCTAAGGTAGAAAATATGAATAGTGTGGAAAAGTAAGGATCAAGATAGCAAGTTCAACAACAGCAAAAAAACTACAAAAAGCAAATAAGTATTTGCCCCCACGAGGGTTAAATGAAAGTTCCAGTTTTGTCTCATTTGTTTTGCAAAGGAAAGAAGACATTGATAAGGATTTCAGACATACAAATAAAGGACCAAAAGTAGCGTGGATTTTTTAAGAACAGCGTGTTTTTGAATTAGTATGAAGGGTGTTTTTTTGAATGGCTATTTCCCCAAGGTCCAGAATATGCTTGAATTTTTGAGGAAACAAAACAGGCGCGGATTTTTTAAAGAACATTTGTTCAAGGATCAAAACAGGCATGGATTTTTTCGATAGTATTTTTACAAGGACCACAAGAATCGAGGATTTTTTTAAGAAATATTTTTTCAGGGACCACAAAATCGTAGATTTTGTAAAGAATATTTTTTCTGGGACCACAGAAAGTTTTGATTTTTTGGAATATTTTTTGGACCAAAACAAGCTTGAATTTATAAAGAATAGTCTATAAAATTGTTCAATAAATTGTTTAAATACCCACTCTTCCTTTCCTTCTGTAATCACCTTTTTCAATGCAAATTATTTTTAATTCTAGCTTTGGTTTAAGAAAACGTCCTTAACTTCTTCCATTTACCCTCTTAGCTTATTTTTTACTTCCTTTTTATTCGAATTAAATGCAACAATTTCCATCCATAAATTATCAACTTACGTACACCCCCTTTCAATTCCTTTTCATCTATTCATTGCTCTGTTGCTCCGCTTAACTCAACTCGAATATATATGTATGTCTGTGTCTTCTTCATGTTGCGTTTTTTCTCCTTTCGTTTAATGCATCCTCTCGGTATAATTAAGTTCTTGTGTTTTACTGATGTTTCTTATTGCAACAACGATGGTTGGTTGGTTGGCTGGCTGGCTGGTTCGTTGTTTGTTTTGTGGTGGTGGTGGTCGTTGCAGACGTCGTCGTATTAAATGCCAGACCCTGACAGAAAACAATAAATCGATGAGGGAATCGACCAGCAACAACAAACAACGGAATAACTTAGTTTATAGTTATCTAGGATAAGTATTATATTCCTTCGTTGTTGTTGTTCTTATTGTCTTAAGGAAAACTGCTGCATTTATAGGAACAGAGATGCCATTTAAGATAGGTGTTAATTTAGAGCATGGCGAATAAAGATATAAAACTGTCTAGCTGTGGAGGTGGTGCGAAATTAGGGTTTTAAATATTAATACAAATGCTGTGGAGATGGAGGGGAAGGATTTTATAATTTAATTAGAAGCCTTGGGATGAGATAACTTTAATTTAAAAGAAAAAAAATTAGCTTGAGGAAAAAATTACGCCTGTTGACTCCTTTAAAAATATTTTTTAAAAAATCTACGCCTGTTGATTCTTTAATTTGTTTTCAAAAATCCTTCACAAACATTTTTTTTAAATCTACGCCTGTTGATCCCTTACAAAAATATTTTTTTTAAATCTACGCCTATTGATCCTTTACAAAAATGTTTTTTTTTTAAATCTACGCCTGCTGTCCTTTGTTTTCAAAAGTCTACGCCAGTTGATTCTTCAGTTGATTTTTATACCCTACACAGCTATGTTGTTAGGGTATTATAGCTTAGTGCAGCCCCAAAAGTTTGTAACGCCGCGAAATATTGGTTCTAGACCTACCTTTAAGTATACCGATCGTCATATCTCGACCAGCTGAGTCGATCTAGACATGTGTGTCCGTCCGTCCGTCCGTCTGCCCATTATAATTTGTAAACACGATACAGGCCACAGTTATGGACCAATCTTCATGAAATTTTGCATGTAAGATGGGTTCGGCCTTATGAAGAACCCTATTGTTTAGTTAAGATCGATTAATATTTAGGGGATGAAATGGACCAAAAACTTTATTTTTGTCGTTTTTTCTGGTCGCTCCAGAGGCCGCAATTATGGCCCAAACTCCGCGAATTTTTGCACGGAGAAGGGGATTGGGCCAAAGAATAAGCATGCCTGCTTTGATAAAAATAGGTCAATATTTAGCGGGTCAAATGGACACTGACTTTCGTGTGATAAATTACAAAATTTGTATTGTATGGAATGATGTAGACCCGAGAAGTTGATAGTGTAGTGTACCAATTATATTGTCGTATGTACTCGGATGTGGGAGTTACACTTAAATATTTACAAGCGCTTACGTATTCATATATTATTTAGTAACCCATTACCACACTAGAGGGCGGAAATATAACGCTGATCGCTTTGAAATTTTCCATTAGATTCCAGTTAGGGTCCAGGACAATGCCTATAATTTTCGGTGATGATCAGATAATAATTTTGGGATGAAGTGGACCGAAAACTTAACTTTTTGTGTTTTTTGTTTTTTTGAGTCGATCTATAGGCCACAATTGAAAGCCCAACAACACAACTTAACCCACGTTAAACAGAATCTGGACAAGTACTCTCCTCGTCTACTGAATATTAGAAATATTTGTTGACATCTAATCGGTCAAGAGGGTGCAAATATCGTGAAATATTGCCCAAGGTCAGAATATATAGAACCACAGAAAGTTCGATTTTCGTAGAAGTTGTGTAGGGTATCATATGGTCGGCCCCGTCCGACTATACTGCCCCGCTCACTGGTTTAAAGAATATTTTTTCAATGACCCAAAACAGGCGTGGATTTTTTAAAGAATATTTTTTCAATGACCCAAAACAGGCGTGGATTTTTTAAAGATTATTTTTTTCAATGACCCAAAAATAGGCGTGGATTTTTTAAAGAATATTTCTTCAAGTACCCAATAACAGGCGTGGACTTTTTAAAGAATATTTTTTTCAATGACCCAAAACAGGTGTGGATTTTTTAAAAAAATATTTTTTTCAACGACCCAAAAACAGGCGTGGATTTTTTAAAGAATATTTTTTTCAATGACCCACAACAGGCGTGGATTTTTTAAAGGATATTTTTTTCAAGTACCCAAAAACAGGCGTGGATTTTTTAAAGAATATTTTTTCAACGACCCAAAAACAGGCGTGGACTTTTAAAGAATATTTTTTCAATGACCCATAACAGGCGTGGATTTTTTAAAGAATATTTTTTTCCAAAACAGTGGCGTGGATTTTTTAAAGAATATTTTTTCCAAAACAGGCGTGGATTTTTAAAGAATATTTTTTTCCAAAACAGGCGTGGATTTTTAAAGAATATTTTTTCCAAAACAGGCGTGGATTTTTAAAGAATATTTTTTTTTTCAAAACAGGCGTGGATTTTTTAAAGAATATTTTTTTTCAAAACAGGCGTGGATTTTTAAAGCATTATTTTTTGAAGTACCCAAAAACAGGCGTGGATTTTTTTAACAATATTTTTTTCAATGACCCAAAACAGGCGTGGATTTTTTAAAGAATATTTTTTTCAATGACCCAAAACAGGTGTGGATTTTTTAAAGAATAATTTTCAATGACCCAAAACAGGTGTGGATTTTTTAAAGAATAATTTTCAATGACCCAAAACAGGCGCGGATTTTTTAAAGAATATTTTTTTCAATGACCCAAAACAGGTGTGGATTTTTTAAAGAATAATTTTCAATGACCCAAAACAGGCGCGGATTTTTTAAAGAATTTTTTTCAGGCGTGGATTTTTTAAAGAATTTTTTTCAGACGTGGATTTTTTAAAGAATTTTTTTCAGGTGTGGATTTTTTAAAGAATAATTTTCAATGACCCAAAAGAGGCGCGGATTTTTTTAAGAATATTTTTTTCAATGACCCAAAACAGGTGTGGATTTTTTAAAGAATAATTTTCAATGACCCAAAACGGGCGCCGATTTTTTAAAGAATATTTTTTCAAGGGCTATTTTATTAGAATATCTTTTCAAGGACTATTTCATTAGAATATCTTTTCAAGGACTATTTTTTTAAGATATATTTTCAAGGACTATTTCATTAGAATATCTTTTCAAGGACTATTTCATTAGAATATCTTTTCAAGGACTATTTTTCAAGAACTATTTCAGTAGAATATATTTTCAAGGACTATTTCATTAGAATATCTTTTCAAGGACTATTTTTTAAGGATATATTTTCAAGGAATATTTCATTAGAATATCTTTTCAAGGACTATTTATTAAGTATATATTTTCAAGGACTACTTTTTTAAGAATTCAAGAATCATAACAAGAATTTATACATTTATTAAAAATTCCTCGCTTTTGGACATTTGCCTCTGAAATTCCCTCTGGAATTTATTTTCTCCCCTTAATCCCATTTGTTCTTCATTTGAATTATGATGACATTCATTGCACACTTTGCAGTGTGTTACAATTTTTGTTCGAGCCTCCCATTTTTCGTTGTTGTTGCTTGCCATACTCAACAACAATCAAATGCAACCCTATTCACAATAATTGGCCATTACCCTAGAGCATCAGCTTCCAACAAAAAAGAACTGCATTTCAAATGTCCCCCAGGACTTGCAACAAACAAAAAACGAAAATCTCATTTATAAGCTTTTGTCATATTTGGGACCACACCGAGAGAGTGAGTGAGTGCATTAAAAATGAGAACACATGAAATGGTAATGGGTGTCACATCAATGATTATGAGATTACATCCGGGGACTACCACTTGTCCTTAGAATTTTTTGCACAAAAAACACACACACACAAAAGACCCAGTAGAGGTCTTTGGCCAGGACAATTTTCTGTTAAAATTTATAGTTAGAGGTTGTGACCTCTTGGACTGACTGCCTGACAATGCAAAGTAGGAAAAAAAGAGCAGGGTTTTGTCGCTGGGTATAATTAATGAATTACCACTTGAGTTAAATTACTTTCGAGCAACAGCCACTTAACTTTATAAGAGGGCTTATAGAAAACAAATTCACACCATATATATATATACCAGCAGCCAGTTAGCAGAGAGACGGGAGGTCTGGCAGGCTGGCTAGAGGGCTTTTTGCCTCTCTGAAGTTGCTGAAATGATTATGTGTTCCCCTAGTGATGGCTCCGCAGCGGAACTTGGCAATTTAATGCTGCAAATGCAATGCACTGCAGTCAGTCGGTCGGATGATGCGGATGGTCTTTGTGTGCGCAAACACCAAAAGTGACCATCCATCCTCAACCATAACCTCAAACGCTGACTACGACGACCAAGTGCACAGCCGTTTTGTTAAACAAAAGGACTCCATGGACATTCATGTGTCATAATAAATAATAAATCTTGACTCTGTGGTGTTCTTGTGTGGGCTGTGAGATTGTGTATGTGTGTTTGTACATTTTTTCTGTTACCCATTCCAACCAAGCTCTTGACTTGCAAATGCAAACAGTTGCAATAATTTGCCCAGTATTTTTTCTGCTTGCCTGTGCTCCCATTCTCTGAATCACTTCTCAGAGGAAGGGTACCAATTCGCCAGTCGTCGTTTACATTTCGTGCTGTTTATCATCTTGAATCCTTTTGTGTGTGTTCATCGTTGTCCTGGCATATTCATTATGATTTTTTTTAGATGTTACAACCAACCACCAACCAACATGAATGAAGTGCTGCAATTTTATTATATGTGCCTAAATGGGTGGTTGGAGGCCCTGTGGTTGCCAGGGGGAGGGGTGTCATGGTTTGAAGTGCTTGTTGACCAGCATCAGTGATTATTACATTGCATGAAAAAGCCCTGTTTGTTCCACTTCACTCAACACGACACGACGGACTGTATTACATAGCTCAACTGATGCTGAAGCTCCTGCTGGACACCAATGGAGTTTGTGCTTTAGGCCATCATATTCTTTATAGACAATATAAGTGCTTGTGTGTTTGTGTCTCTCTATGTGTTTATGTGCAAGTGTGTGTGTGGTTACGGATGATGCACTTTTCCAAATGTAACATTTGTTATTTTAATTGTCGGTTATTAAAGCATCTATTGGATGGTTTTATGGTCATGATTGTTTTCTATGCTCTATGTCGTATCTTTTTTTGCCAATTTTTTTGTATTGTTGTTGTTTTTGTTGGTCTGACAGTTTTCCCCATTTAGAAATATTGTTGATTGTTTTCATATAATATATGTTATTGTTGTTGTTGGATTTGTTTATTTATTTTTAGTTGTTGCTGTAGTCCTGTGGTGTTTATTATGAGCCTGTCTAATATTCGTATTTGTTGAACCCAATCCAGTTTAGCAGCATGGCCCGTCAGTTATGTTAAATTGGCAAAATAAAAGCAAAAATTCATAGAGATGATGATATGAAGTATTGCAGATATAAAATTGAAAAATATTTTTGAAGGAGTGGATTTTTTAAAGAATATTTTTCAATTATCCTGCCAAAACTGGCGTGGATTTTTTAATGAATATTTTTCATGGGCCAACTGAGGCGTGGGTTTTTTAAAGAATATTTTTTCAAGAATATTTTGGCCAACTGAGGCGTGGTTTTTTTAAAGAATATTTTTTTCATAGACCATCAAACAAGGCGTGGATTTTTTAAAGAATATTTTTTTCAAGGACTATAAAAGGCGTGAATTTTTTAAAGAATATTTTTTCAAGAACTATAAAAGGCGTGGATTTTTTAAAGAATATTTTTTCAAGGACTATAAAAGGCGTGGATTTTTTAAAGAATATTTTTTCAAGGACTATAAAAGGCGTGGATTTTTTAAAGAATATTTTTTCAAGGACTATAAAAGGCGTGGATTTTTTAAAGAATATTTTTTCAAGGACTATAAAAGGCGTGGATTTTTTAAAGAATATTTTTTCAAGAACTATAAAAGACGTGGATTTTTTAAAGAATATTTTTTCAACGACTATAAGAGGCTTGGATTTTTTAAAGAATATTTTTTCAAGGACTATAAAAGGCGTGAATTTTTTAAAGAATATATAAAAGCTTTGGCCCCACCGTCGGAAAATTCAGCCTCCATGAAGAAACATCTGACAACGGCACGAGGTTGACTGACTTCGCGGCAGCAAAAAACATGGTAGTTAGCAGCACCAGATTCGAGCATCTCGATATACACAAGGCCACTTGGATTTCTCCAGATCGAACAACGAGAAATCAAAACGATCATGTTGTGATAGACGGAAACCATTCATACGTCCGATCGATCCGAGGAGCGAATATTGATTCGGACCATTACCTTGTGGCAGCCAAGATACGCACCCACGCACCATATGGTCACACTCATAATACAATCAATAAATCATCTAAACAACCTGTACGCGAGCAGTGTTAGTGTGAACATACGGCCCAAAAATTTATCCTGTCGATTATTCTGATAAGAAAAAGGATACAAATCAAATTTTTGAATTCATTGGCTCACAATCTAGAGACGCTGAAAGTTGCGTCCCACAATTCAAAAATAATAATAATAATAATAATTACAGCACGGGAGAAAAGGATAGAGGAGAAAGTATTTTCAGAAAAAAGAAGAAAGAACAAGAAAAACGTGAGCGTGAGCAAATCGAGAGGATTCAGAATGAAGTCCGAATTCTACCAAGGGGTAAAACACCAAACCGAAGGCTTTGGTGCAGGCACATCATCCTGTAGAGATGAAGAGGAAGACCTGGTGGCAGATACAGACAGCGTGCTGAGGATCTGGAAGGAGCATTTTGAAAAAACTTCTGGTAACAAATAGTAACGGTGAAGAGGATAACCAAGAACCAATAATAGATGACGATACACCACTTAACCAAGATGAAGTCAGAATAGCAATAAAACGGCTGAAGAATAATAAAGCAGCAGGTGCCGATGGGTTACAAGCCGAACACTCTGCACACCAAACAACACATGTTACTCGCATACGTCGCCGATGACATCGATATAATGGGTCGAACACTGAGAGCGGTAACAGCCACCTTTGAACAAATTGAGAAGGAGTCTGCCAAAGTGGGTCTGGCAGTAAACGGCGAGAAAACTAAGCTGATGGTATCAACGCGCAAGACGTTCAGTAGACTCGACCCACTTTGGAACTTGAGAACTACAGCTTCGAGGTAGTCAAAGATTTTATATACCTTGGTACCGCCATAAATAAAACGAATGACATCCGCTTTGAAATTCGGAAAAGGATAGTGATGGCCAACAGATGCTACTATGGTCTGAGCAAACAACTCAAAAGCAAGACCACCTCCCGCCAGACCAAACTCACACTCTACAAGACTATTACCTTTGCTGTTGTGTGGATCTGAAGCATGGGTACTTGCGTAAGCAGATGAGGCAGATCTTGGAGTGTTCGAGAGAAAATTTTTCCGAAGGATCTATGGGCCGATCTGCGTTGACGGCGAATATCGCCGTCGAATGAACCATGAGTTATACCAGTAATTCTCGGACATCGACATTGTTAGACGTATTGAGCTGCAGCGACGACTACGTTGGCTAGGTCATGTTGTGAGCATGGATGAAGATGCCCCGGCCCAGAAGGCATATAATAGCGAACCAGCTGATGGTTCACGCAGAAGGGGAAGGCCACGAATAAGATGGAAAGATCAAGTGGAAGACAACATTGCCGAATATGGTCTTTCAAATTGGAAAAACTGCGCAAAATACCGACGCACCTGGAAATCTTTTTTAAGCTCGAATTATTGACCGAAAGTTCTGTCACAAGCTAGCTATGTAAGTAATATAGGCTTACATTTTTAAAAATAATTTTTGAAGGCCTTTTACTTTAAACAACTTCAACTTTTGGATTGACTCATATAATTTCTCTAAAACAATTTATTTATAAATACTTTACATATAAATATAATTGTGTGTATATATTTCGCACACACACTCATTGTGGGGTATAAATTATGAGTTTATTGTAATATTTAGTTTTTATGATTTCCTAGCCAAATGCAATCTACTATGGTCGTCGTCTATTGTTTAGGAAAAATCAGACTGTTTTGCTCTCTTATTTATGGCATTACAAATACAATGCATTCTGAAATATTATTAGAAAAATAAGTATATTTCTCCATAAACAATGGTATTGCCCCCAAAAATATATTTCCAAGTTGTTTTTTAGTTTTATATTATTTTTGCTTACATTTGTTTTAAGTGGCTGTTGTTCTAATTTTTTGCATATTTGTTTTTGTGTAATTTTTTTTTATTTTGGGAAATAAGCAAAACAAGTACCCGCAGCTTAATTTTTGTTGGAGGGAAATAAATGAAAAACAACAAGAGGGAAATAATAAAAAAAAAAAATGAAAATTTGTTTCCATGTAAAAAATGTGGGGAGGATATAAATAAAAGCAGCGTTATATTACAGAGTGGAGCGAATTTGTTATACACTTCAAAGCAGCGTTTCATATATTGGAAATGCTTTAAAGTCAATGTTATTTCGAAAAAATGGACGAGAAAATTTATTTCCTCTTATGAAGGTACACTATAAAACCCTTGGATATATTTGGAAAGACCTCACTTTAAAAGGCTTAGAGATATTCGAAATATATGAATATACCTCAACATTTGTTGCCAATCTAAACAAATATTTTTCTTTTACTTAATTTCTATTTTCGAAGTAGTGGCGAATTTAATATCCCTTCTTCATATGGTAGCTGCTATAAAAAATAAATGGAATTACAGTTCGCTCCCTCATCTTTGACATTATTTATGATGAAACGTTCTTTTTCCCAAAAACCACAGGGTATGATACTTAGTTTGCTTCGAAACATATGAATGCATTTGTCACATATCTTTTGCTTCTAGTGTGTATTTTTGGGAACAGGGATAATTTATACAAAGAACCACCATGCGTCCAGAAATCTGTGTCAAAATGAAAACCATGAAATTAGTTGGAAATGTCATTTGGGAGAGACAACAAAGAAAACATTATGCATAGATGTTGGTGACAGTCGGAAAATGTCAGAACTATCTAAATAACAGAGTTGTTAATGGGGAGTAGATAAATTAAATAAAAAGGAGTCATGGAGAGTTCAATTTAAAAGCTGGGAAGAAATGTTGAGTTCCATATATTATATGAAAACTCATACTAGATATGGTCATATCCCAAAATTATATAATAAAAAATATATTGACAAAATGTTTTAAAAAACTAAATTTCAAACAACATTTTTTTAATATATATTTTTGAAGAACTTCAAAGAAGAACAAAGCATGAATTTTGAAAAATATTTATATTTATTTGTTTTTTTTTTTTTTTTTTTTTTTTAATTATTCTTCAAGGATTTAAACGACAAAGGACAGTTAAGCGCTGATGGCCATGTAATTTTGTATGAAAATGTAAATAAAAATGTATAGTTCTCGGTGGGGGATCGCATGATTATTATTGGCTCAAATGAACCAAAAAATTTGTTTTTCTGTGTAGTTTGGAATTATGGGTTCGTATTGTGTAGGGCATATTCTTACCAAACATTATTAGAAAAATATGCTCTGAAAAGGAATGTTCTGGTGTGATGCCAAATGTCCGAACCTTTGACACGATTGAATTTAATTCGTAGATGCAATTTCGTATCAAGTAAATACATTTCAATCAAGTAAAGACATTTGTAAGCCACATTGCCCTATATGCCTGGTCGCATAGTCCGTCGCATAGTGGTGGGAATGTTGTATCTCTTTGGCTTTCCTTTTCATTGCAACTCCGATCATGTAGCTCATCTCGAAAGAGAAATTAATAAAAAAAATGATTAATTTTGGTACACTATTTGGAGTAGCCCTCATATAAAGGTAACCGCCTAATGTTGTTTATTTGGAGATATTGTTCGCGTTTTTCAACCAAATTACCAAATACTATCAATATTGACTTAGGTTTCGGGGTTGGCCCCACATAAACGGACCTTCCCTTAGTTTTTTTTTTACATTTTTACTTTTTTCTTGCAGAATCATAATCAGCGTCCTCGAAACCTTTATATTTGATAAGCCGGATCTCTGGATCTCTCCATAAAATTGTCTCTTTCAAATGATAATTGGTCAATATTTACCCGATCAAAATGGGCATGACCGGAAAAGTTGCCGGTGTATGAATGTGGAATGGTTGACTTTTATTCTGAGGTATACATATTCTTATTTGAATTAACACATTAGAAAATGTAAATATCAAAAAATATTGCCGGATCTGTGCTAACTATTTTAAGGGGTCAAAACACCTATGGGCAGGACATTAAAAAAATCTATGCTTCAAAAGTTGTTACCTAAAAATAGGGGTTTCCTTTGGAAACTCTAATTCTTCAAAAATGACAAGAAAAGGCTAGGCACTACTAAATATGGGAGAAATAAAGGTATGTACCTCATTACTCCTCCGTATTTTTTCAATCGAACTTCGGCATTAAGGTTACAAAGTTCTTTTAACACAAGAACGATCATGAACGATCCATCGAAAAAATCATCTTCACTTATAATACCGATTTCCATGTCGATGCCCAATGGATGATTAATATCAAGTAAAATTGCCGCATGTTTGGCCCGGAATATACCAGAATTATAGTTGAGAATTCCTGCATCCGGCGGGGGCATTGCTTCTTTTTTATAATGTGATTGGATCAACAGTTACGGTAAATGGATTGCAATATCCGGAGAACAATAATGTCGTATGGTCCGAGGTGGAAAATATTCATTTGGACAACGTTCATTACCAACAAGATTTTGAGAATTCATCATGAGGATTAAATATCTAGCGCCATCAAGACCTCAAAGTTAGAAATTTCGATTTGGTTTTGCAAAATTTCACGAATAGGATGTTTGTTAATTCATCTCTAAAAAATATTTTACATTGGATTCCAATATAAAAAGCATTCTAAATATCCTTAAAGCATCTTTTTCGAGTACCACATACCTGCAAGCTGTCGCAAGATCAAACTCGTACTCTACAAGACACTGATACTACCCGGCTGGTTTAGCGTTAAGAGGCATGGGTACATGAGCAAGGAGATGAGGCAGCTCTTGGAGTGTTTTTCGAAAGATTTACGGGTCGATCTGCGTCGACGGTGAATATCGGCTATACCATCTATACACCTGCAGCGACAAGGTGGCTAGGCTATGTTGTGCGAATGGATGAGGATGCACCAGCTCAAAAGGCATATAAAAGCGAACCTGCTTATGGTTCACGCAAAATGGGGAAGACCGAGAATTTGATGGAAGGATCAAGTGGAGGATATATCAAAGTATGGTCTTTCAAATTGGATAAACTGCGGCTGGAAATCTTATTTAAGTTCGACTTAAGGAAAAATGTTCTGTCTCAAGCCACCTAAGGAAGTAACTGCCATCTTGGATTTTTAAACCAATTTTTTGCGGACCTACTGCTATGATATTCCATTTTTAATTTTTTGATTTTTCAATTCATTTTTTTATTTTGTTTTTGTGTTTTTCTTTTCTTTTTGAATTATTAACAACATCATGTTAATATAAATACTTTCAAGTCAATAGTTACTGGGTTGTGATACACAGTGATGATGGCACAATATAAGTCATTCTTTATAACTTATTTACTCACCGAAGATAAAACTTAAAAACCACTTTGTATTCCATAAATATTTTTTTTGAAACATACCTGCAAAGAAAGAGAATAGTCAAGAAATTAATATTTGCATTGAAGAAAATATAAATTTACAATATATTTTGAATATGTCTTATAATATATCTGATAAAGATTTTTGCAATAATATTATACAATACCACTAAAAATCTTTTCCATCCTAAGTTTAAAGTAAAGCGTGGGAATATTTATCAAATACTATATAAATAACAGAAGAAAAATTTAATATTTTTTAATGTTTTTTGGTAAAATTTTTTAATATTTTTAAATTATTTTTTTTCCTGTTCTGAATAATCCGTACATATTCTTCTGCGCTAATGTTTATTGTAGTTTTTATTTTGTTTTTCTTGATATTTTTTGGTTTTTTTTATTTGTATTTTCTTTTTTTGAATTATTAACAACATTATTAAATAAAATACTTTCAAGTCAATAGCCACCACCACCACTCGAGATAAAGGCAAAGTGAAATAATAAAAACAATCAACAACTTAAGTGGCCCAACCCAACAGAAACAACAACAACAGTCCTTAATAAACTGAAACCCCGAAGTACTTGAGTCAATGAAATATTGGCATCACACAGGCACACACAAACGAACATTAAGTGTGGCAGACTCGGTGGGGGTAAAACACACACAAATACAAATTGGAAAATTATGAAAGGGTTACATTAAATAGGGGGACGACGTCTCTTCATAAAATTATATTTTTTCAATATAATTAAAATGATAAATAAGGCTAATTAAGAACATTAAATAGGGAAAGAAGCCTTCACCACGTACGGTATTTTTAGGACCATAGAAAAACGTAAATTGGTGGAATATATATGAGAGGTGTCAAAATGATATAATACTAGTATATCAATTATGTACACAATCATAGAAACTATCAAGTGTTATAACCCTTTGAAAACGCTCTGTGTTATGGCTTTTACCAAACCCGCAAAAATCTATGAAAATGCCCTGAATAAAGCCGTGAATAACATAAAGGTTTGGTTCATACAAAACCAGTAAGGAAAGTTCAAAAGTCGGACAGAGCCGACTATATGATACCCTTCACCACTATAGATACATACAAGAGGCGCAAATATATACACTATGTTATCTTTAGAGGACCTTTGATGTGGTATCAGGCAAAATTAAATGTGTGATCTACATAGATATTTGAATTCCATGCCAATCGCGGAGGCTTTGATTCTTTGGTATAACATTTGTACAAAACCGAGCAAAATTATTTATGTATGTAAATCTGGACCTAATTCAGCAACGGTGGTATATTTAGTATGCTGCGGCACATAGGGCTTTGGTGCTCCATTGACATAAAGGACGAAAATATATATAAGAGTTGTATCTAAAAATCTGATCCGATTTTCACAAAACTTAACCCACCATGCCAAATTTCGTATACATCATTATGGACCTACTTCAATATGCTGTGCAGAATTTTGCATCAATCGGACATTCCTATGCTATATCTAAATCTGAACCGATTCCAACAAAACTTCGCAGATATCAGTCTGGCCTTAATTAGTACTCTGTGCAAAATTTTGTACCCAATATTGGGAGTTTGGTGTATCATTTACTGAAAATCGGACGAAACTATATATGGGAACTATATCTAAATCTGAACCGATTTTAACAAAACTTCGCAGACATCAGTCTGGACCTAATTCAGAACTCTGTGCAAAATTTTGTGCCAATCGGACAAATATTGGGAGTTTGGTGCGTCATTCACATAAAATCTGACGAATCTTTATATGGGAACTATATCTAAATCGGAACTATTTCAACCAAACTCCGCACACATAAGCATGGACCTGAATCAATGCGCTGTGCAAAATTTTGTCCCAATCGCACTTGTATTGGGAGTTTGGTGCATCATTGACATAAAATCGAAAGAAACTATATATAGGAGCTAAATCTGAACCGATTTCAATAGCGTTCGTCCTTGGGCCAAATAAGTGAACTGTACCAAATTTTATCCAAATCGGATCATAAATGCGACCTGTACTTTGTTATAAAAAATACATGTACGGACGGACAGACGGACATGCGTAAATCGACTCAGAAAGTGATTCTATGCATATTCTCAAAAGGAACCTGGGTCTATCTCGATTCCTTTCGCCTGTTACAAACATATGCACAAATGCATAATACCCTGTACCACAGTGTGGTGAAGTGTATAAAAATCTTTGAAACTCCCTGGATTAAAGCTCTGACAGCCAATCTTTTCATTGTTTTACGAGCAGCGTTTTGTTTTTCATAATTAAAAAAATCTACGCCTATGGCCCCTTTTAATTTTTCAACCATTTATTTGGAAAATAATCACTTAAAGTTCTGATATATATTTTCAAATCTTCGAAAATTCTTCATCGATATGCATTACAAAATTCCCATTTTTATTCTCCTAATAAATAAATCAATTAAAAAAATCAGAGCAATCAATATTCCTTACTCACATTAAATCAATCTACGCCAAAAACCAATAAGTTAACGGAAATCAATTCAGTATTTTATGCAGCTCCCTATCATCACGCAAAAATACCCACAAAATATTACCACAGATAAATATCAAATTATGGCATTGTAAATCTAAGAAAAATCTAAATAATCCTTTTAACAGCGAGAAGAAAAATATCTATTTGACCCGATTGCTGCCACTGAGGCCTTAAAGAAGATTTTTTTTTCGTTTTGATTTCAATCAATGCTACTTTACAATACTCAACGCCATAAGTCTCACAGAGCAGACCCCATTCAACACTCAAGTATACCGTCCACATATTTTTTTCACTTAACAATTTCTTGAGAAACGAATGCAACACGTTGGTGGTGGCGATGGTTGTGGTACTTGGTGGAATTTCGCTGCATGCAGGAGTTACAAGACATTGGGGGCAAATACTTGGCCTGGGCCACAGCGAGTGCCAGGCGGAAATGTTAAATATTCAAATGTAATCTACGCCTCTCTACGCTGGCTGGCTCGAAAACACCCGCATTCACATTCTCTTTTTTGTACTCCACTTCACCTATCTGTCCACCCATTTTTACAGATTTTTTGCCTATAGCGATCAACAAGCAAACAGTTCGCCATGAATTTATAACATTAGATGTGGGGCCATAGTAGGAGCGACCGACCCACTGCTGCTCGAGGAAGAAAAATGCGTTGGTGTTGGCAGTATGGAGTGGCGTTGAAGAGTTTGTGATGCCCGAAGCGCCACCTCTTTACAAAACAACAATAACAGCAGCAACAAATGCAACAATCATAGCTAACTTTATGAAAACATAAATAAATAAATATACAACTGCGAACTCATACAAATATATTTCTGTTTATATTTCCATATAATAAATGGAAAAAATGTGATTAAATTATAAGATGAAGTGGTGTTCAAAAAAAAAAAATGGTAGTAAGCATAGATTTCAGCTTGTCAAAATATGAAAAGGTACTGTGGTATAAGTGTTAATAATTTAATATATCCACGCCAGTAAAGACCACTTGAAAACATATTTTAAATAAAGCTATGACAGTAACTAGCCCTTAAAAAATATCTATACTAATAAAAGAGTAAAGTGATTGACTGACTGACTGATTTAACGATTCATCAACGCCCAGACGAAACGGCTGAAGCTAGAATCTTGAAATGTCGGGTGAGGATCATTCTTGCTCCAAAGGTGACAGATAAGGCTGGGTTTTTGGAAATTCGTACTAGAACGGTTAAAAAAGTATTAATGTGATACCATTTGTATTTGGCGAACCGGTAGAGCTAGAACTCTGAAATTTGGATTGGTGGTCGCTGATGGAGTGTAGGATAGGTATAGCAAAGGGATTTTGGAAATTCGAACTATAACTATCCGAAAAGTACAAAAATGTACAAAATTTGGTACAAATTCGTAGCGTGTGAATGGATAGAGCTAAAAACTTGAAATGTCGAATGCGAATTAGGGTTGAGATGTAGATTCTATTTAAGGAGATGGTTTTGAAAGCGTGTACGAAAAGTACTACATGGTACTATATTTGGTACAAATTTAATCTATATTAATAAAAGAGAAAAGTGATTGACTGGCTGATTTAACGATTCATCAACGCTCAGATGAAACGGCTAAAGCTAGAATATTTTAGGTGAGTGTCACTTTTGGTCCAAATGTGACAGATAAGGCTGGGTTTTTGGAAATTCGTACTAGAACGGTACGAAATGTACTAAATATGGTATTTGGCGAAGCAGTAGAGCTAGAACTCTTAAATTTGGATTGAGGGTCATTGATGGAGTGTAGAATAGATGTAGCAAAGGGCTTTTTGGAAATTCGAACTATAAGTATCCGAAAAGTACTGAAATGTACTAAATTTGGTACAATTTCGTAGCGTGTGAATGGATTGAGCTAAAAACTTGATATTTGGAATGCAAATTAAGGTTGAGAAGTAGGGTCGATATGAAGAGAGTTTGTAAAGCGTACCGAACTATATTTGGTACAAAATTTAATTTGGAGCTACAAATCGAGCTGAAATCCTGAAAATTGAAAGTAACATTACGGTTGGAGTGTAGGATTGGCTTATGTACGTATTTTTGGAAATTTTTTACTTATGTGTACGAAAAGTACTAAATCGTACTATAATTGGTAACCGATAGAGCTGGAACAATGACGTTTGAAGTTAGGATCATTGTAGGAATGTAGGATTAGGGCCAGGATGCAGTTTAACAAATTAATACTTATGGGTACTAAATTTGGTACAATTTTATTTTAGGTGAACCGATAGAGTTAGAAACATGAAATTTGGAGTCAGGATCACTGTTAAGGTGTAAGTTTGAAATATGTAGGAAGTTTTAGACATTTGTACTAAATTTGGCACAATTTAAATTGTGGGTGAAGTGATAGAGTTGAAGTCATTAAATTTTGATTTAGGATCACTGTGGAAGTATAGGATATGTAGGTAGTTTCGGAAATTGGTACTATTGTGTACTAAATTTTGTACAATATGAATTGCTGGTGCACTAATAGAGTTGGATTCCTGAAACTTGGATTTAGGATGACTGTGGTAGAGTAGGATGGGGAAGTTTTGGAAATTGGTACAACTATGTACTAAATTAGGTACAATTTGAATTGCGGGTGCACCAACAGAGTTGGAATCCTTAAACATAGATTTAGAATGACTGTGGGAGTGTAGGTTTGGGGTAGGAAGGAGGTTTTGGAACTAAGTTCTATTGTGTACTAAATTTGGTACAATTTGAATTGTAGGTGAACCGATAGATTTAGAATCCTAAATGGATTTAGAATCTCTGTGGGTGTGTAGTATTGGGATATGTAGGTAGTTTTGGAAATTGGTACTACTGTGTACTAAATTTTGTACAATTTGAATTGTGGGTGAACCGATAGTGTTGGAAGTCAAAACATGGATTTAGGATCACTGTGGGGGTGTTGGTTTGGGGTAAGAAGGAGGTTTTGGAAATTCATGCTATTGTGTACTAAATTTGGTACAATTTAAATTGTGGGTGAACCAATAGTGTTGGAATCCTGAAACTTGGATATATAGGAAGTTTTGGAATTGGTGCTACTGTATACAAAATTTGGTACAATTTGAATTGTGGGTGAACCTATGAAGTTGGAATCCTGAAACTTGGGTTTAGAATCACTGTCGATGTGTAGGATTGGGGTATTTAGGAAGTTTTGGATATTCGTACTAGTGTGTACTAAATTTGGTACAATTTAAATTGTGGGTGAACCAATATAGTTGAAATCCTGAAATTTGAATTTGGAATCATTGTGGGGGTGTAGGATCGGGATATGCATGAAGTTTTGTTGGATGGTTGAACATGGTACTTATGAAAATAATGTGTGCTAAATGGAAAATAAAATTTGGTACTAAATGGTACTCAAATTTAATTTATGGTCGATATTAATGTGTGAATTGGTTTTTCTGACATATGCAGTTTGCTGTACTAATAAATAGTTGTTTTTTTTTATAAAAACAACAAACTGGGATTCAGCCTGACTATTTTGCAAAAACAAAATAAAATACTATGTTAATACATGTTTAAATATTTCCTACATTCGCTAACGAAGTTGCATATGCTAGTTTTTAATAAATCCACACTAGTTACTTTAAACATATTTAAACTAACCTTTGAAAAGATATTTTTTATAAATCCACTCCTTTAGCTGGACCTTAGAAAACTATTTGTTAAAAAATCCGCTGCAGTAATTCATAGTTACTAAAATTGTTTTCAAAAATCCACACTTTGTTCATTATTTTTGAGTTCAATATTTTTACAAATATCCTATCTTCGATATCCTTTTGTACCACTGTTCTCTATTACAATTACCAACACTCCACAATACTTTTAACAATTAATTATAATAAAAGCCTCTCTACAATATGAAATAAAAAAATACACCTAACAAAATAACAACCCAACTCTTCCACGACTGCAATATCATCTTCTCCAACAGAGTTTCTTTCTCGAGCCCTATTCGGCGAATGCATCCAAGGGGTATGCATTCATCTTATTTGTCTACCATAAATTATTTTACATCTTTTTCGCACCTCTGAAATTTTTACTTCGTCGATGTTGTTGTTGATGCTGCGATGTGCTGCGGCGCTGTGCTGTGCCACTTCATAGCATGGCATGCCACTAGCACGGTTTCCTTATTTTGTCCCAGAGCTGGCGTTGATGATGGCGCTACGAGCTGTTTGTTTGTTTTTTGTTTATTCTTCTTCTTCTTCGGGCGGCAAAGAAAGGAGTTTTGTTTTTTAATTAAACAACAATTGTAACATGAAGTAAAATAAAGTTTTTTGTTGTTGTTTTTGTTTGTTTTTCTACTTCGTGTTCGTCTTTCATTTTAATTTCTATTTTCATTAATTCTAGTTGTTGCTGTTGTTCTTGTTGTTGTTGTTGTTTTTGGTGTTGTTCATATTATACTCTCCTCTTGGGTTATTTAATGCCACAGATCTCATCATAATCATAGATTCAGAAATGGTAGAAATTAAAAAGAAGAACAACAGCAAAAAAATCCCCCTTTGGCCCCTAGTTTCCAAGTGATATTGTTGTTTTAGTTTTTTTTTTACGTTATATTTTTTATTACGATTTTTTTAAATAGTACCTTGTTGCATTCGTTGTTGAAGTTATTTAGAAATTATTGCAAGTTGCAGTGGATTTCCAAGTGTCTTTGCTGGCGATGTTGTTGCAGCTGCCACTGTTGCTGGCTTGTGGAAGGTGTAAACTAAACAAGTTCATCTCTCGAGTAATCACCCATTCGTGATTTTTCAAAAGTTTCGTTTCGTTTTTATTTGCAAATAAAAAATAATCCTGGTATACATTTCAATTTGTTTAAGAGACTTACATTGATAACTCTCAGAGGAGGGGGGAAATTAAAATGTACCAAGGATTTTCCTGTTGAGGATTTATGATGAAATCTTGTATTAAGAGGGTTGTGGTATTAATAGGGGAGAGATAAAATTAACAAATTCTGGGTAGTTAAGATAAATAAAAATATAATTTCATCTTTAAGACGACAGGTAAATAGATTTGAATTTTTGTGGTATTTAAATACAATGGACCATTAAAACTGACAACGCTATAAATTTAAATTGTTGATGCTTTTCTCCGCATAAGACAGATTTTTTGAATCTTTTCTAAGGAAGTTGTAATAAAAAATATATTTTTTTAATCATTTTGTATTAAAGTAATTTCTTTACACTCACAGATCGGATTTCTTTAAAAATATGCTTTCAATATTTTGAAGCATTAATGTTTTATAAAAATGATTTTTTAATAATTTTCGAAAACTAATTTTAAGTGGTTATTTATACTCTTTCGACTCGAGCTTGATGATCTAAGTTTTGCAATGAAAAGGAAAGCCAGGAGAAGAACCTACGTACCCACCATTATGCGACGCGTTTCGCCGTTGGTTAAGCGGCTCATCAGGCATATTGGGCTATGTGGCTTTACAAATGTCGTACGTTGATAACTTGTATTTATTCCGCCCTGATGCGAAACTTGCATATGCGAATTAAATTCAAATTTGTCAAAGTTCGACATTTGTCTTCATTCTAGGAACAGTCCTTTTCAAAGCAGATTTTTGTTGTAGCGATGGATAATTAATCCACACACCTACAATTGCTTCCTGGTATACACATGTTTTTGCGCAACCGTTTTTGGAAGTGTTGATGGCTCAGAACGTTAAGCGGTCTTTGCAACATTTGTGTTGCTTTGAGGACCTAGGTTCGAGCCCTAGCCGTGCTCGGCTGAAATTAATTTTTGTTATTTGAATTTTGCCTTGTAAGGGCAGTGATCATTTGAAAGTAATTTTAAGTGGTTATTTATACTCTTTCGAATCGAGCTTGATGATCTAAGTTTTGCAATGAAAAGGAAAGCCAGGAGAAAACATTTTTATACCCTTCACCACACTGTGGTACAGGGTATTATGTCTTTGTGCATATGTTTGTAACAGGCAAAATGAATCGAGATAGACCCATGGTTCCTTTTGAGAATATGCATAGAATCACTTTCTGAGTCGATTTATGCATGTCCGTCCGTCCGTCTGTCCGTCCGTCCGTCTGTTGATGTTAAATTGTAAACAAAGTACAGGTCGCATTTATAATCCGATTTTGCTGAAATATGGCACAGTTCATTTATTTGTCCCAAGGACGAACCCTATTGAAATTGGGAAAAATCGGTTAAGATTTAGATATAGCTCCCATATATATTTTTGTCCGATTTGAGGACTTTAATCCCTGAAAATCATCCGATTTGCACGAATTTCGGTACAGCGTACTGAATTAAGTCTAAAATGATGTGTGCCAAATTTCGAGAAAATCGGATCAGATTTAGATACAGCTCCCATATATAGTTTCGTCCGATTTCAGGTAAATGGTGTACCAAAATCCCTATATATTTTTCGATTTGCACGAAATTTGGCATAGCGTAATGAATTAGGTCTGGACTGATGTGTGTCAAGTTTCCTGAAAATCGGTCCAGATTCAGATATGGCTCCCATATATATTTTCGTCCGATTTAATGTAAATGGTGTACCAAAGTCAATATATATCTTTCGATTGGCACGAAATTTGGTATAGTGTACTGAATAAGGTCTAGAATGATGTGTGTTAAGTTTGCTGAAAATTGGTTCTGATCTAGATATAGCTCCCATATATTTAATGTAAATGGTGCAGCAAAGTCAATATATATCTTTCGATTGGCACGAAATTTGGCATAGCGTAATGAATTAGGTCTAGAATTATGTGTGTTAAGTTTCGTGAAAATCGGTTCAGAGTGAGATATAGCTCCTGTATATCTTTTCTTCCGATTTTATATAAGTTGTGCACTAAAGACCCACAATTTATCCGATTGCCACACATTTTTGTACAATGAACTGCAGTTAATAGCAGTTAATCTCTGGCAACGTCTGTTAGGTTTCATCTGTGGAATATACCCAAAGTGGTGTAGGGTATCATATAGTCGGCCCCGCCCGACTTTAATACTTTCCTTATTGGATTTAAATATTATTTATATATTTTTATTTACTAATATGCATCCTTGATATATATATATATAAGTGCTTACCTCTAAAAATTTCAATAGTTTCACCTTTAACATTTTTTATCGCAAATTGCCAAATTTGATTTTTCTATTTTAAAGTTCGTTCCTCCCAACTAAAAACCCATAATCACATTTGAACACTTCTGAATGACAGATGCCTGACTAACCGTGCGATTTTTTTTTGTTTTTGGATGTTGAATGATTGAATAATTGACTCACTGACAGAGTGGCTGACTGACTTGCTGATGAATTCTATTGTTGGAATTTTTCGTTTAGAAATAGAAATCGCATGCTGGTGCGCCTGCCACCGTCCCGATTGATGAAAATGCTAATTAAACCTCTTAACCTTTTTTGTTCGTGTAAAATAATTTGCAATTAGCGGGAAAACTGCCGTAGCGGGGTTTGGTGTGGGAGAGTGGGCAGATTATACACCCTTTGGCAAGGTGTTGCTTTGGCTGTGTGTTTGTTTGTAAATTGATAATGAATAGCTATGAAATTAGGATTTTAAAGGGGAAATCTAATTGAAATTTTATCAATAGCTGGCAATCAGTGAGTAGAAGAACAACACAAAACATGATGAAATAATAATAGGAGTGGGGGTGGGTGATAGGGAATTTGTCGAAGGTGGTGGTAGTACAAATTAAAGGGTTTGTTTAGAGATAATTGGAAGTATTATAAGAATGGTATTGTGTTTTTCGGTGGGTTGAAAGAAGTTGACTAATGGCAAAATGTGTAGAATTTAATTTGAAATTTATCTAATTTTCAAACAACAAATATTCAATAAAATAAAATAAATAACAATTTGTTTTCGTTTGATCTACAAATGAAACAAAAAATAAATAAATAAATAAATAAGGAAAATAAAACAAATAAATATCTAAATGAATTACAAATAAGTTATGCTGTGAATTATTCAATAGCCAGCTTACCCTCCTCTGCCCCCCTAAGAAAACAACAAAAATATCAATTCCTTTCAAGTAATTCAATGCTGTATTTTTCTTTTTGGATATTTTGTTTAAAATCCCAACAATAATAAATTTAAAAATCAGCAAATGTAATGAAAGCACAAAAAACCCCCAAAAAGAAAAACAAATACCAACAAGAAAATAAATATTATCTTTGCGAAAAAAGAAACAACAAGAGAAAAATACCAGAAAAGCCCCAATGCAGTTGAAAACCACTTTAGACTGATTTACTGCCTGTTGTTAGCAGGCTGGCTGGCCTACACCAAAACCATCAGCCTTATTCTCTTCTGCGGCAATAATAAAGGCGATGACATCCAGATATGACAAAAAACAATGGTCGAGCTGCCAACCGGCAAAACAATGTGACTGTCCAAGCAAATAGCTAAACAAAAATAAGAAAAAAAAATAAATTCGAAAAAATCTACATACATACATATATTCTTGAAAATCCCTCAAGAGTGAAAACCAGCAAGCATTTCAAGTGATGCTGGTATTGGTGTCTTTAATTGATGAATGATGGGTAGGGGGAATATCTGAAACCATAATAATGTAATAAAGCTCATCGCACCCTCCCCAATAAAACTGGGTGTGAATTTGGATACATAACAATTTGATGCCATTATGGGTTGTTTAATGTAAAAACAATTTCGGATATTTTTTTGTTTTTTTTTTTGTAGGGTGTGTCGTATTTTTTTAAGTGATGTGAAAAACACCACTTAATTATTACATAGATCATAAGCGCATACATTGTCCCCAACATGAATAATAATCTATTCATCTATTTAATTGAATTATGAAATTAATAATGCGTATTGGAATGAACAGCAGTGACCCTTGTTATTTCGATGTATGGGGGCAGGGAAATTTGTGATCAAATAATTTGTTATTTATATTTATGACCTCTCTGTAATATTAAATTATGATTATAATTGAAGTTAATTCAATTGAGCATAATTGATTAATTTTTGATGTCATAAATAAGTTATTCAAATTATTGTAATAAAATATTGTAATAAAAATATTGTAATATTATTATTAAAATTATTGTAATACATAAAATTAATAACAATATTTGTGATAAGAAATATATTTAAAAAAAATCTGTAAAAACGTTACATACGCGTGTATTTATTTTCATACCCTACACAACTATTTTGTCAGGGTATTATAGCTTTGTGCAGCCCCAAGAGTTTGTAACGCCGCGAAATATTGGTCCTAGACCCACCTTTAAGTATACCTATCGTCATATCTCCATTATAATTTGTAAACACGATACAGGCCACAGTTATGGACCAATCTTCACGAACTTTTGCATGTAGAATGGGTTCTGGCCAATGAAGACCCTTATTGTTTTTGGTAAAGGTCGGTTAATATTTAGGGGATGAAATGGACCAAATACTTAATTTTTGTCGGTTTTTCTGATCGCTCCAGAGGCCGCAATTATGGCCCAAATATCCCTAATTTGTACATGGAGAAAGGGATTGGACCAAAGAATAAGCATGATGGTTTTGATAAAGATCGGTCAATATTTAGCGGGTCAAATGGAACCTGACTTTTGCGTGAAAAATGACAAAATTTGTATTCTATAGCGTATATATTTCCCCCTGAAAGACATAGACCTGAGAAGTTGATATTATATCCAAGAGGAGTGGTTGACCTTTAAATTAATACCTATTATATTATTGTATGTGCTCGGATGTGGGAGTTACACCTAAACATTTACAGGTATCTCCGTATTTGTATATTATTTAGTAACCCATTATCACTGTAGAGAGCGGAACTATAGCGCAGATCGCTTTGAAATGTTCCATGAGGTTCCAGTTATGGTCAAGGACAACGCCTATAATTACCTTTTTTAAGCGTGTACCTTTTTTAAACATATTTTCCCAGACGCTATTTCTTAGCGTGGATTTAAAAAAAATCCTGGGGCTCTTTAAAAAATATATTTTTAATGTTTCACCATTGGCAAGCATTGGTTTCAAAGGTTAGATTTTTATGGATTTTTTTTTTTTTAAATATTTTTTCACAGCTAGCCATAGACTTGCATTGTTATACCCTTCACCACACTGTAGTACAGGGTATTATGTCTTTGTGCATATGTTTGTAACAGCAAAACTAATCGAAATAGGACCATGGTTCCTTTTAAGAATATGCATAGAATCACTTTCTAAGCCGTCCGTCCATCTGTAGATGTTAAATTGTAAACAAAGTACAGGTCGCATTTATGATCCGATTTGGATACAATTTGGCACAAGTCATTTATTTGGCCTAAGGATGAACCCTATTGAAATTGGTAAAAATCGGATGAGATTTAAATATAGCTCCCATATATACAGATTGCCATAGCCGTAAAAAAGGGCGTGGAATTAAACAAAAAATATTTTTCAAAGGGTTACCTATTTTCCAAGGCTAAGCCAATGGATTTTCTAAAAAAAATATTTATCGAAGGCGAAGATTTTTTTAAAAAAGGCATACATTTTTAGAAATTATTGTTCCAAGGCTTAGTCAAAATAGTGTATTTTTAAAAAAATATTTTTTAAATGCTTAGGCAAAGTCCATGGTACAATTATACAAGGCAACTGCAAAACTACAACAAATACAATTCAACAACAACCACATATAAAATAGTAATTTTGTTTTCTTGGAATAGTGTTAGAAGCAAATTTTTGAAATAAAAAAATCACAGGTTTGTCACCGTCCTGGATTTTCTCTCTCCTCCATTTGCCATTGAACAATAATTTTCTAAACAACCCAATAAAATTTTCCACATAAGGGAATCAAAGCTATTGTTTTCAATTTCCCCCCGAACGCTCATAAAGAAAATTGAAATAGAAAATTTTCAAAAGAATATCCCCTTCAAAAAGAAAAACGGAAAGCATTTTTGCCATAAAAATTTGTTCTCCTCAAATTTATTGAAAAATTACTATCATCTCGTCGAACTAACCCCAAAAATCCTTGCTACAAACATTTTCCAATCAATCAGAATGTTGACATACTTTTACCAAACTATTGCAAGAAGAAGAAGAAGAAAGCCAAAACACCAACAGCAGCAGCAATAACAACAACAGCAAGAAAATAATGAAAAAATTCTTAAAGTTCGTTTTTCTTTATTGTTGTTAGTTGCTCTATACTATTATTAGGAACCATCCTTTAGCTATATGTTGTTGCTCTACACACACACACATGTACGTCTTGTACAACATAAACGAGTGTTGTGTTGTTGCTGTAGTTTTTGTTGTTGTCGATATAACTTCAAACAGCTGCAGTAAAACTCGAAAACATAACAAGCTAAGAATAACCCACAGTCATTCACTTAGTCAGCCACTGATTAAGGTCAATTTGAAACACTTTGCAAGAGAGCGAAAGAACAAGCAGAGAAGAAGAAGAAGTTTTTAGATAGTTTGCCATTCTCCTGTGTTCGTTTTGGCTGGTTTTTATATTTTCCTAGCAATTTGTTGCAGAGAGTCCCTTAAGGTAATTTTCCGTAGTTTTTGTTTCATTTCTCGGCCATTGATTTAAGCCAACAAATTGTAAGTAGTTGTGAGCATAGTAGAGGAAAGCTATATTGTTTAGCCTCATTCCAATTGAAAATAATAAATTTTTGGGTTTTTTTCTGGGGAGGGCTATGACAGGTGGTAAGGGATAAGTAATTGGTGGGGTCTTGGCAGGTTTGACTTTAAATAATATTTGGTGCAAAATTTCGAAAACTAATTTTTACCCATAGAAAAAATATTAGAAAAAATCCACTCCTAGGTTTAACCCTTAAAAAATATTATTAAACCAGTAAAGAAAATTCAAAAGTCGGACGGGCCGAATATATGATACCCTTCACCACTTTGGGTACATACGAGATGTTAATATCGACAATATCCTGTAGATAGAACAGACATAGATTAGTTGGAGGACTATTGAGATGCTATCTAGACAGATATTTGAACCAATTTAAAAAAACTCCATACACTCCATTACCATTCTGAAATTCTTTGGAGTACCCTTTGTATGAAATCGAGAAAAAATATGTATGGGAGCTATATATAAACACATGGACCTAATTGAGTACACGTTGCACACACCATATTTTTTTATTATCACTCTAAATTCAATTTAATACCCCCTTCCAAATTTCGTGTAAATCGAAAAACAGGCCATTCGGTGCAACATTTACATAAAACCGAACGAAAATATATATAAGACCTATATCAAAATCTGAACTGATTTCAAAACACCTTACCACATATAATTTTTTCCTCAATTGCATTCGCAAAATGCAAAATTTTGCTCAATCAGGCAAATATTGGGAGTTTAGTGTATCATTTACAAAAAATCGAACGAAACTATATATGTGAGCTATATTTAAATATGAACCGATTCTAACAAAATTTCGCATACGCATAAGTATGATCCTGATTCAGTGCACTGTACAAAATTTTGTCCCAATCGGACAAATATTGAGAGTTTGGTGAATCATTTACACAAAATCGGACGAAATTATATATGTGAGCTATACCTAAACCTGCACCGATTTTCTTTAATTTCAATAGGGTTCGTTCTTAGGCCTAATAAGTAAACTGTGCCAAATTTCATCCAAAATCAGATCACAAATGCTTTGTTAACAAAAATACATGGACGGACGGACATGCGTAAATCGACTCAGAAAGTGATTCTATGCATATTCTCAAAAGGAACCACTAGTCTATTTCGATTCCTCTTGCCTGTTACAAAAATATACACAAAGACATAATACCCCCTACCACAGTGTGGTGAAGGGGATAAAAAATCGACGACTATAACTAACCCTTCTGAAAATATTTGTAAAAAACACACCTTTAGACAAGCATGGAAAAATATTTTTAAAAAATCCATGCATAGGTTTGACCTTTAATAAATCCACTAACAAACGGATTTTTATTCCGAGCCTGGGCAATATTTCATGATAGTTGCACCCTCTTTCCCAATAAGAGGCCAACAGAACCTCTTCCTTACACTGACATATTTTCCAAATATTTCTAATATTCGGTATTTGTGTTTTGATGTTCGGCTTATAATTTTGGCCTATAGATCGACTCGAAAACATACCACCCTCTGGTGTGATAATAGGTTAATACATAATATCTGAATACGTAGACACCTGCAAATATTTAAGTGTAACTCCCACATCCGAGAACATACGACAATATAATTAGTATCAATTTAAAGGTTAACCGCTCCTCTTGGATATACTATCAACTTTTCGGGTCTATGTCCTTCATGGGTAAATATATACGCTATAGAACACAAATTTTGCCATTTTTCACACAAAAGTCAAGGACTATTTGACCCACCAGATATTGACAGATCTTTATCAAAACAGGCATGCGATGTTTGGACCATAATTGCGGCCTCTGGAGCGGCCAGAAAATCAGACAAAAATAAGTTTTTTTTCATCCCCTAAATATTAACCGACCTTTACCAAAAACAATAGGGGTCTTCATTGGCTATAGCCCATTATACATGTAAAATTTCGTGAAGATTGGTCCATAACTGTGGCCTGTATCGTGTTTACAAATTATAATGGACAGACGGAGATCAACTCAGCTAGTCGAGATATAACGATCGGTATACTTAAAGGTGGGTCTAGAACCAATTTACAAACTCTTGGGACTGCACAATGCTATAATACCCTGACAACATAGTTGTGTGGAGTATAAAAATTCTACACCTACGGCTAAAGTTGAAAAAGGAAATTTCCTTTGTTAAATAATTTATTTGGAAAATTGAAAAAAGTTTTTCTTTAAAGAAAAACCATACCCATCTGCCTTAACCACAATCAGCCATGTTATGTTGGCCTACAAGTTGAATGTTTGGCTAACAAGTTTCGTTGTTGCCATTGTCATTGCTCGGTTGGATTTTTGGTGTTGCTATTTTTTTGTTTTTTTTTTTTTTTTTTTGTTTGCTGGTGTTGAACACTTTCAGCACACATGTTGAAAAGTACCACAAAAACCACATCAAAAATCATTGAAATTATCCACAGACAAACACTGCCACACAAATGTAACTACGCACCTACACATACGCACACACACAAACAAAAATTACAAAGTGTATGGAGAGATAAAAATCATTCACAAGTTGGCCACAAAAACAACATTCAACCGAAAGGAAACAACAACAACAACCCAACAAAATTGTTGATCAAATAAAAACCAAAACACTAAAAAAAGAAATTTTCTTGTAAACCAAACAACAACAATAAAATCCTGAAAGCAACAAAAACATAGATATTGTTGCAAAAAATTGTTCCACCTATCCAATATATCAAAGCCACAAAAATATAAATCCATCAAAGTTCAAATAAAAATCAGGATAGAGGGGGCCAACAAAAAAACTAAAAATCAATTGTTGCCCTAATAGAAAAAAAACTTTACAAAAATAAATAAAGAAATCAAAGGGAGGGATGAAATGAAGGAGGCACTAATAGAGAAAACCCCCGACATATCGCTGTTGTTACAATCTTTCATTTGATACGGAACTCAAATTAAAGGAAAAGGTTAACCACAAACAAAATTTTTCAGCAGCACACACATCTACACACCCATAGATCCTTCACAGTCAATTGTTGCCATAACAAGAGTAGAGAAGGAGACAAAACACAAAACTCCCTCCAAATGGCAACAAGGAAGCAAAACAAAACGTTCTTCCATGTCAGTGATGGTGGCATACAAATGGCCAAAACACACGCACTTGGCAGCCAGTCTGGTATCCAAGCATCCAAACATCCATCCAGTCTGTGACAAGAACTTGAAGGACATGGCAGATGCTGGCATTGTTCACAACCGAAAACATAGCCTAGAGTTAATGAATGGAATAAGTCCATACTAGGATGCCAGACAAAAGGTAAATTTTTGATGATGAACGCGATGACGACGACAACAACAATAGCAACAGCGACGTTGTGGACTAGGTAACTAGCAACGAATTGTGAACATGGAAAAACAGACATTTTTCTCTTTTGACACACACACATAGAAACATATTGCTTGTTAGTGCTATTCACACACTCTCTCTTCGGGCTATTCCCAGTTAATTCAATCATTTGATATGGCAACAGCAGGGATAAAGCGAAAAGGATACTGTGGAGCACAATAAAGAAAATCATGGGGAAAGTGGATTTTTTAAACATTTGAGGCCTGGCTTTTTTACAAATTATTTTTTAAGGCTGAGCCAGGCCTCAAATGTTCAAAAAATCCACACCTAATTTTTTTATACGACGTGTAAGTCTTAAAACCCGTTAAAAACCCCATTCCTGGCCAAGCCTGGAGAAAACGTTTCAAAAAAAAAAATAATTTCTGACCAAGCCTAAAAAATATTTAAAAAAAAATTCGCGCTTTGGTCAACCTTAAAAACTATTTTAAAACCAGTAAGGAAAGTAGTAAAGTCGGACGGGACCGACTATATGATACCCTTCACCACTACGGGTATATTAAAAAGATGCATCCTAACAGAAGGGCCATTAACATGAAATTGGATGAACTAAAATATGTGACCTTTATCTAAATATGAATCGACTTAGATCAATCCATAAACATGTCATTCGTTGGTTACAATGAAGCACAATTATGTAAATCGATCCTAATTAACACGAAGTCGGTCGGAAATATATATGGGCTACATCTGTACTTCTACACGCAATTACGTCATTCTATTCTATAGCCAAATATGAACGGATTTCAACGAAACTTGTCACAGGTTAGGTTAGACTAATTTTATTCTTATGGAAATATTTTGGGTCCTACTTAAAACCGGACGACACAATCGGTTTTAAAATCGGACAATTTTCAGGAAACTTTGCACACATCATTCTAGACCTAATTCATTATGCGCTGCCAAATTTCGTGCAAACCGAAGAATATTAAGG
>NW_026878268.1:0-10685 GCF_032173495.1 Musca vetustissima | reverse complement strand
TGATCACTATCAGGGATGGTCAGTTTGACGAATTTTTAGGTTTTCGACTGTCAAATAGGTGTAAATGTCGAAAACGTCATATACCTGTATAAAATGTAATAAATGTAGTAAACGTCATTTATTTGAATATTATCACCATATAAGGTTATTTTCAAAAATATATATTATTTTTATATATATCTGGCTATTCTTCACTAGAACTGATAAAAAATTATAAACTTTTTTGAAAATAAAATTTTGAAATTTGATATGGATTTGAGTAAAGCATACGTTATTTCCAAATCGATAAATGGAAATAGCTATTTTGTCAAAAACCTTATTGTTTTGGGTGGGTTTCCGACGTTTCTGACGTACTGTTTCTGATAGGCCATCCCTGATCACTATTTACACCCAAACAAAGGTGAATCCAAGTTTTTGACATCCCAAGCAACTAAAATAAACACTTTTTATAACCGTTACTTTTAATATTCAAATTTTTGAGCATATGAAAAAAGTGTCAATTTTCCGAAAAAAATGAGATAAATGCCGATTGTTAACAACTATCAGATTTGAACCCTCGTATAGGCAAAACTACTTGGCGTATAAATACCAAAATTCAAATTTTTCCTAACTGGAATGTTTTCTATCAATGCTCATCAATAAATTTGTGCGCCCATGTACTTGGTTTTATTCTCGATATAAAGTCTCATCGCAATTTTGTGGTATTCCTTTTTTCGTGGGCGGAGTATTCAATAGCATATTTCAAATTTGTAGGAGGGTGCGACAGAATTTCGTGCAAACCCTCCATTATTGGAAAATAAGATGAAGACTTTACAAAAAGGCTAAATCTGAATATGCTTTGGCAGACATCACTCTAAGCTCAATTCCAGTACGTTACATAAAATCGGACCATTTACATAAAATCGAAAATATATATGGGAGCTATATCTAAATCTGGACCGATTTTCACGAAATTTAGTAGTCATCACTCTAGGCTTAATTCAGTACATTGTGTCAAGTTTCGGGCAAATCGAAAGATATATAGGGACTTTGGTGCACCATTTACATAAAATAGGACGAAACTATATATGGGAGCTATATCTAAATCTGGACCGATTTTCACGAAACTTGGCAGACATCACTCTAAGCTCAATTCAGTACGTTATGCCAAATTTCGTGCAAATAGAAAGATATTTAGGGACTTTGGTGCACCATTTACATAAAATCAGACGAAAATATATATGGGAGCTATACCTAAATCTGGACCGATTTTCACGAAACTTGGCAGACATCACTCTAAGCTCAATTCAGTACATTATGTCAAGTTTCGGGCAAATCGAAAGATATATAGGGACTTTGGTGCACCATTTACATAAAATAGGACGAAATTATATATGGGAGCTATATCTAAATCTGGACCGATTTTTACGAAACTTGGCAGACATCACTCTAAGCTCAATTCAGTACGTTATGCCAAATTTCGTGCAAATCGAAAGATATTTAGGGACTTTGGTGGACCATTTACATAAAATCGGACGAAAATAAATATGGGAGCTATATCTAGATCTGGACCGATTTTCACGAAACTTGGCAGACATCACTCTAAGCTCAATTCAGTACGTTATGCCAAATTTCGTGCAAATCGAAAGATATTTAGTGACTTTGGTGCACCATTTACATAAAACCGGACGAAAATATATATGGGGCTATATCTAAATCTGAACCGATTTTTCCCAATTTCAATAGGGTTCGTCCTTGGGCCAAATAAGTGATATGTGCCAAATTTCATCCAAATCGGATCATAAATGCGACCTTTACTTTGTTCACAAAAATACATGGACGGACGGACGGACATGCGTAAATCGACTCAGAAAGTAATTCTATGCATATTCTCAAAAGGAACTATGGGTCTATCTCGATTCCTTTTGCCTGTTACAAACATATGCACAAAGACATAATACCCTATACCACAGTGTGGTGAAGGGTATAAATAGGGACTTTCCTTTATATGTTAAAAAGTAGCCTATTTCAAAACATTATATACAAAATTTAGACGAATCGTTAATATTCGATCTTACATTATCTAATAAACTGCCAACACCCAAAGAAACATACATCCAATATTACCAAGAAATAAAAACAAATTTACTAATTATAATTTCATTTACACGGACGGTTCAAAGAAGGACGGCTTAGCTGCTTTTAGCGTTTCTACACTATTATACACCAGGCTCTATTACCCCTGAGTTACTCATCCGTATTTTCTGCCGAAATGATTGGAATAGTTTATGCAAGAAATTATGCTACAAGAGGAAATAAGAAATATATAATATGCACTGATTATTAGCTTCCATGAATGCAATAAAAAATATTACCAATAACGACTACTATCCGAAATATATTCGGACTACTCTAATTAATTGTTTGCCCTCTTTGAAAATAATGTGGATTCCAGGCCGTTGTGGTATTAAAGGTAATGAATTTGCAGAGGAATCAGCCAGAGCCGCCGTATGCGCTCCAATAGAAAAATTACATAATTATAATTACAGAGACATAAAACATTTTTAAGAACAGAAATTAATTTACATTTATTAAATTAATTTACAAAAACATCGACGTGGTATAAAAATATTAACAGAGAGAAGAACACAATCAATAATTATTATAACATGACTATTTTCCAAAGTATTACTAAATATGAAGCTACCAAATTAATTCGAATTAGATTAGGACATACCAAGATTACTCATGCAAATTATATTGACAAAACAATTCCATTAACATGCACATTTTGTAATTTGAACTGTATTTCAATTGAACATTTATTGGATGACTGTACCCATTTTGATTTAGTTCGAAAGGGTATATACGGAAATATTGTTCCAACATCTACTCTAAGTTTCCTTCGTGATAGTTACGTCTTGGACATGATCAAATATCTTAAAACTACACAAATAATTAACCTAATTTAAAATGAATTTAAGTTTATAACCATTAATGTTCCATTTGGCTGAAGACCTCAGTTGTCATAGCCATATTCTTTTTTATATTAAGCTTATAATTATTTTAGTTTTAAGTTAAATTTACAATAAATAAATAAATAAAATAATATATTTTTTTAATCTTAACCATCTACTCATTACATATTTAAGGAAGGCAAATTTTTATTATTTCATTTCACCTCTCCAAACAATTGCTAAGTTTACGTCTAACGACAGTATTCAGTATCCACACAATAAAATGGTCTCAATGGCCACTTTAACTGTTGTCAATTTAAAATATCTGAAGCTGCATAGTAAGTTTGGATCCTTTCCCCTAAGAAGTATTATAACGTCATCTGCATACCAGGCTCGTTCAAATCCTTCGTCGGTTAAGTTCCTTAAGAGTCCGTTTATGGTTAAGTTCCTTAAGAGTCCGTTATGCGGTATACATTCATTATTCTTTTTACATTTTTAAAATTAAGTTTAAATGCAGCTTCAAAGATTCGAAAAATTCGAAGTATATTTTCTACAATTTTGGACATTTACACATTCTTTAGGAAATCCAATAGGGTCTGGGTTGAGCAGCATGATTGTGTGCAAATATTTAACGAATATATAGAAGAAATAGGGGAAATGGTAAGATTTAATTTGGATTTATTTCTAAGAAGTTGAAGTTTCAGTGCCAAGAAGGGTTGGTACGCAAAAGTAGAGGTCAAATATACTGAGTTGGAACTCCGAGGCTTTTTATAGAACTACATAATTTGTCCCATGTGTGGACAAACTAATTGTAAATATGGCAAGCAGATTTCCGGAAAATGGAAAAAATAGTTAAACCATTATCAAGAATTATAATATTTTTATGTAAATTTTATGAAAAATATCTGAAAGTGGATCTGTGGATCACTATGTGGAAAGCGAAAGATCTACGACCTTATCGCATTTAATCCACTTGATGCGATTGTAGTATGTGAGAAAAGTCTATTTCCAAATATAAATATATTGTTACAAATTTTAATAGAAATACCAGTAACCACAGCATCAGCTAAAATAAGGTTTTCTACCCCACGTCGAGTAAAAAAGTAGCTGAAAATCATATAAAAAAATGAGACTTGATTTGTAATATACATTTTTTTTTATATGCATAACATTTAATACATACGCAATGAATTAAAAGTAATGAAGTTATATATTTTTGTGAGCATGATGAATATAAAATATTGTCTTTAGTTATAATACATTTTCACGATTAGTTATGCTTTTCCATGTATTTTCTATTAAACATATACAAATTTAACGAGCGCCTTCTTACAAATTGAAAAGATGCTCTTGAATGCCTCACTGACCACGGAAAAAGGAATACCACAAATATGTGATGATGAGGACTCAGGACTTTATATCGAGAATGAAATATGTTTCAAAACGTATAGAACATATTATGGACTAAGAAGCTTCCGACATATTCCGATAGTGACCATTGAGACAATTTTATAGTGTGAAAGGGAAGATATCGCCTTGAGGGGAAGTAAAGCCTACTGTCGTCAGGCGTAAACTTGCAACATACATGAGCCACAGAATACAGAATTAGTTAATAGAAGTAATTGGAAATATATTGTTGAATTGAAATGTCTTACATTCTTATCGGTTTTAGCGGATGAAACCCTATATGTATACGATTTTTGACAAGGTAGTATTCAGTTTGGGGTTGAATTCAACATTTTTGGGATGTCAAGGATATGATGGCGCATCTAATATGTCAGGCAATTATAATGGAGTCATTATTCTATTCATATTTTAAAAATAAGTTTAAATCCGACTGAAGTGTACTAGTGGAATCGTTTCAGTTTCAACTGAAATGCAATGGGTTAGAACTCCGAATATTGTATAGAATTACATTATTTGTACCATGTTTGAACGAAATAATTGTAAATAACAAGCAGATTTCTGGAAAATGAAAAAATAGTTAAAACAGTATTGTAATTTGAATTTTAATGTTAAGAATTTAAAGAAATCATAATATTTTATGAAAAATATCTGGAAGTGGATCTGTGGATCACTATGTGGAAAGCGAAATATCCCCGACCTAATCGCATCTAACCCACTTCTTTCGATTGTAGTATGTGACGAAAATCGATTTCCAAATGTTACAAATTTTAATAGCAACACATATAACCACGGCATCAGCTGAAAGAATGTTTTCTACCCCACGTCGAGTAAAAAAGTAGCTGAAAAATCAAATAAAAAGCCCACGTTCTTCTGTTTATGCATAAAGCTGTAGTATATGCTGATCACATAACTAAAAAAATCGAAAAATAGAAGACTTGATTTGAAATACACATTATTTTTTTTAATATGCAAAACATTTAATATATACGCAATACATTAAGAGTAATTAACTTATATATTTTTGTGTTAATAAGTATTCACGATTAGTAATGCCTTTCCATATATTTTCTATTAAACATATTCAAATTTAACATGCGTACAAATAATGTATATTAAAATAATACATTTTTTTAATCTTAACCATCTACTCATTACATATTTAAGGAAGGCAAATTTTGACTTTTTCATTTCAAACCATCGTCACCTCTCCAAACAATTTCTAAGTTTACGTCTAACGACAGACTATGTCGCGAGTTCATATAAACAGCGGCCAAGATTTGATATACCTCCCATACAAAGAATCTTGAAAATCCGATTTTTGGACCTTAAAATTGCTAATATTAATCCAAATTCCATGTCCACATTACTTCAAATTGGCGCGAAGACAGTAATATGTGTTACAATTTAGTTATTGGTCCATGTTTCAGGTACCTACCATACCAAACGTCCCTATAAAAGAAACTTTCTGTACTATAAAATCGTTATATGCAGCTAAATTAAGTATAGTAGTTTTATTTTTGTTATTTTTATTATAATAAAATATTTGATATACTTTAGTTCCTAATAAATTACTTTTTTATCATTAACAAAATTTTCAAAACGCAAATCAGAGATATATAAAATATTGTCTTCCCAAATGTACGATTTAGTATCATCCATGGCCTCAACTTTATGGTTGTTTAAGGATATTACAAGGTCGGATTGTAATACAAAATACTAATTAAAATTCTTATTTGACTCGGCTTTAACAAAAGTTCTGGCTGCTACTAATTATTTTCTGGCATGACTTGTTAGCATCTTGTGAAAGTCGCTCAAAAGGTATTGTACTGCACTTTGCATATTCCATGCCATGAACTAACATTTTTCTGTATGAACTTTCCACAAAGGTAATTCATTTGCGACCTCTAAATTTAGATTATAAGATTATGTCTCAAATAATCTGATAAACAAGTATAATCTTCAAATTGACTGTAAATTTATTTGGTCTCCGCAGTTAAATCTTTTATAAGTTAAAAGTACATACTTTTCACAACTAAAATAAACAAAAATGGAGACTAAACTTTTTGTCTGCTTTACAAAATAGATGAACTAAGTACAACAGGTGTTTGTAACTGTAAACACCATATGATCACCATCAGGGATGGTCAGTTTGACGAATTTTTAGGTTTTCGACTGTCAAATAGGTGTAAATGTCGAAAACGTCATATACCTGTATAAAATGTAATAAATGTAGTAAACGTCATTTATTTGAATATTATCACCATATAAGGTTATTTTCAAAAATATATATTATTTTTATATATATCTGGCTATTCTTCACTAGAACTGATAAAAAATTATAAACTTTTTTGAAAATAAAATTTTGAAATTTGATATGGATTTGAGTAAAGCATACGTTATTTCCAAATCGATAAATGGAAATAGCTATTTTGTCAAAAACCTTATTGTTTTGGGTGGGTTTCCGACGTTTCTGACGTACTGTTTCTGATAGGCCATCCCTGATCACTATTTACACCCAAACAAAGGTGAATCCAAGTTTTTGACATCCCAAGCAACTAAAATAAACACTTTTTATAACCGTTACTTTTAATATTCAAATTTTTGAGCATATGAAAAAAGTGTCAATTTTCCGAAAAAAATGAGATAAATGCCGATTGTTAACAACTATCAGATTTGAACCCTCGTATAGGCAAAACTACTTGGCGTATAAATACCAAAATTCAAATTTTTCCTAACTGGAATGTTTTCTATCAATGCTCATCAATAAATTTGTGCGCCCATGTACTTGGTTTTTACCATTTTTGGCCGCTGTCGTGACACTGTGCGACAGTATTCAGTATCCACACAATAAAATGGTCTCAATGGCCACTTTAACTGTTGTCCATTTAATATATCTGAAGTTTGTTCGTCCGAAACATGTTCTATTCGTTTGAAAACATCGTTCATTCTCGATATAAAGTCCTCGTCATCGCAATTTTGTGGTATTCCTTTTTTCGTGGGCGGAGAAGCATTCAATAGCATATTTCAAATTTGTAGGAGGGTGCGACAGAACTAATTTCGGGACTTGGTGGATGCCCTTTCCGCACCCTCCATTATTGGAAAATAAGATGAAGACTTTACAAAAAGCTCCTTTTGCTAAATCTGAATATGCGATACACGAAACTTGGCAGACATCACTCTAAGCTCAATTCAGTACGTTATGCCAAATTTCGTGCAAATCGAAAGATAGTTAGGGACTTTGGTGCACCATTTACATAAAATCGGACGAAAATATATATGGGAGCTATATCTAAATCTGGACCGATTTTCACGAAATTTAGTAGTCATCACTCTAGGCTTAATTCAGTACATTGTGTCAAGTTTCGGGCAAATCGAAAGATATATAGGGACTTTGGTGCACCATTTACATAAAATAGGACGAAACTATATATGGGAGCTATATCTAAATCTGGACCGATTTTCACGAAACTTGGCAGACATCACTCTAAGCTCAATTCAGTACGTTATGCCAAATTTCGTGCAAATAGAAAGATATTTAGGGACTTTGGTGCACCATTTACATAAAATCGGACGAAAATATATATGGGAGCTATACCTAAATCTGGACCGATTTTCATGAAACTTGGCAGACATCACTCTAAGCTCAATTCAGTACATTATGTCAAGTTTCGGGCAAATCGAAAGATATATAGGGACTTTGGTGCACCATTTACATAAAATAGGACGAAATTATATATGGGAGCTATATCTAAATCTGGACCGATTTTTACGAAACTTGGGAGACATCACTCTAAGCTCAATTCAGTACGTTATGCCAAATTTCGTGCAAATCGAAAGATATTTAGGGACTTTGGTGGACCATTTACATAAAATCGGACGAAAATAAATATGGGAGCTATATCTAAATCTGGACCGATTTTCACGAAACTTGGCAGACATCACCTAAGCTCAATTCAGTACGTTATGCCAAATTTCGTGCAAATCGAAAGATATTTAGTGACTTTGGTGCACCATTTACATAAAACCGGACGAAAATATATATGGGGCTATATCTAAATCTGAACCGATTTTTCCCAATTTCAATAGGGTTCGTCCTTGGGCCAAATAAGTGATATGTGCCAAATTTCATCCAAATCGGATCATAAATGCGACCTGTACTTTGTTCACAAAAATACATGGACGGACGGACATGCGTAAATCGACTCAGAAAGTAATTCTATGCATATTCTCAAAAGGAACTATGGGTCTATCTCGATTCCTTTTGCCTGTTACAAACATATGCACAAAGACATAATACCCTATACCACAGTGTGGTGAAGGGTATAAATAGGGACTTTCCTTTATATGTTAAAAAGTAGCCTATTTCAAAACATTATATACAAAATTTAGACGAATCGTTAATATTCGATCTTACATTATCTAATAAACTGCCAACACCCAAAGAAACATACATCCAATATTACCAAGAAATAAAAACAAATTTACTAATTATAATTTCATTTACACGGACGGTTCAAAGAAGGACGGCTTAGCTGCTTTTAGCGTTTCTACACAGAGTACTATTATACACCAGGCTCTATTACCCCTGAGTTACTCATCCGTATTTTCTGCCGAAATGATTGGAATATTTTATGCAAGAAATTATGCTACAAGAGAAAATAAGAAATATATAATATGCACTGATTATTAGCTTCCATGAATGCAATAAAAAATATTACCAATAACGACTACTATCCGAAATATATTCGGACTACTCTAATTAATTGTTTGCCCTCTTTGAAAATAATGTGGATTCCAGGCCGTTGTGGTTTAAAGGTAATGAATTTGCAGAGGAATCAGCCAGAGCCGCCGTATGCGCTCCAATAGAAAAATTACATAATTATAATTACAGAGACATAAAACATTTTTAAGAACAGAAATTAATTTACATTTATTAAATTAATTTACAAAAACATCGACGTGGTATAAAAATATTAACAGAGAGAGAGAACACAATCAATAATTATTATAACATGACTATTTTCCAAAGTATTACTAAATATGAAGCTACCAAATTAATTCGAATTAGATTAGGACATACCAAGATTTCTCATGCAAATTATATTGACAAAACAATTCCATTAACATGCACATTTTGTAATTTGAACTGTATTTCAATTGAACATTTATTGGATGACTGTACCCATTTTGATTTAGTTCGAAAGGGTATATACGGAAATATTGTTCCAACATCTACTCTAAGTTTCCTTCGTGATAGTTACGTCTTGGACATGATCAAATATCTTAAAACTACACAAATAATTAACCTAATTTAAAATGAATTTAAGTTTATAAATTAATGTTCCATTTGGCTGAAGACCTCAGTTGTCATAGCCATATTCTTTTTTATATTAAGCTTATAATTATTTTAGTTTTAAGTTAAATTTACAATAAATAAATAAATAAAATAATATATTTTTTTAATCTTAACCATCTACTCATTACATATTTAAGGAAGGCAAATTTTTATTATTTCATTTCACCTCTCCAAACAATTGCTAAGTTTACGTCTAACGACAGTATTCAGTATCCACACAATAAAATGGTCTCAATGGCCACTTTAACTGTTGTCAATTTAAAATATCTGAAGCTGCATAGTAAGTTTGGATCCTTTCCCCTAAGAAGTATTATAACATCATCTGCATACCAGGCTCGTTCAAATCCTTCGTCGGTTAAGTTCCTTAAGAGTCCGTTTATGGTTAAGTTCCTTAAGAGTCCGTTATGCGGTATACATTCATTATTCTTTTTACATTTTTAAAATTAAGTTTAAATGCAGCTTCAAAGATTCGAAAAATTCGAAGTATATTTTCTACAATTTTGGACATTTACACATTCTTTAGGAAATCCAATAGGGTCTGGGTTGAGCAGCATGATTGTGTGCAAATATTTAACGAATATATAGAAGAAATAGGGGAAATGGTAAGATTTATTTTGGATTTATTTCTAAGAAGTTGAAGTTTCAGTGCCAAGAAGGGTTGGTACGCAAAAGTAGAGGTCAAATATACTGAGTTGGAACTCCGAGGCTTTTTATAGAACTACATAATTTGTCCCATGTGTGGACAAACTAATTGTAAATATGGCAAGCAGATTTCCGGAAAATGGAAAAAATAGTTAAACCATTATCAAGAATTATAATATTTTTATGTAAATTTTATGAAAAATATCTGAAAGTGGATCTGTGGATCACTATGTGGAAAGCGAAAGATCTACGACCTTATCGCATTTAATCCACTTGATGCGATTGTAGTATGTGAAAAGTCTATTTCCAAATATAAATATATTGTTACAAATTTTAATAGAAAT
>NW_026878267.1:0-10396 GCF_032173495.1 Musca vetustissima | reverse complement strand
AGCTCCCAAATATAGTTTCGTCCGATTTAAGGTAATTGGGGCACCAAAGTCCCTCTATTTCTTTCGATTTGCATGAAATTTGGCACAGAGTACTGAATTAGGTCCATAATGATGTGTGCCAAGTTTCGAGAAAATCGGTTCAGATTTAGATATAGCTCCCATATATAGTTTCGTCCGATTTAAGGTAAATGGGGCACCAAAGTCCCTCTATGTCTTTCGATTTGCATAAAATTTGGCACAGAGTACTGAATTAGGTCCATAATGATGTGTGCCAAGTTTCGAGAAAATCGGTTCAGATTTAGATATAGCTCACATATATAGTTTCGTCCGATTTAAGGTAAATGGGGCACCAAAGTCCCTCCATAACTTTCGATTTGCATGCAATTTTGCACAGAGTACTGAATTGGGTCCAGAATGATGTGTGCCAAGTTTCGAGAAAATCGGTTCAGATTTAGATATAGCTACCATATATAGTTTCGTCCGATTTAAGGTAAATGGGGCACCAAAGTCCCTCTATATCTTTCGATTTGCATGAAATTTGGCACAGCGTACTGAATTAAGTCTAGAATGATGTCTGCCAAATTTCGTGAAATTTCATGAAATTTGGCACAGCGTACTGAATTAAGTCTAGAATGATGTCTGCCAAATTTCGTGAAAATCGGTCCAGATTTAGATATAGCTCCCATATATAGTTTCTTCCCATTTCATGTATATGGTGCACCAAAGTCCCTATATAACTTTCGATTTGTACCAAATTTGGCATGACGTATTGAATTGAGCGTAGAGCGATGTCCGCCAAGTTTCTTGAAAATCGGTTCAGATCTATATATATTTTTTTTCGTCCGATTTAATTTAAATAATGTGCCAAAGTTCTTATGTTGCATAGCGTACTGAATTTAGTCCAGAAATTTTTGTGTCAAGTTTCGTAAAAATCGGTTGGGATTTAGATATAGCTGATATGAAGTAATTAGCGCACCGAGAAACCAATATATGGCTAATAGGAACTAAACGTACCGAAATTAGTATAACTTAACCTGTGACAAGTTTCGTTGAGGTCGTTTCATATTTGGGTATAGCTTCTATATATACTTTCGTCCGATTTTAAGTAAATTGTACATCATACTCCTCATGTTTGTCAGATTGACATCAAATTGTGCACAACGTACAAAATTGAGCCTAGAATAACGTAGTTACGTTTTCTAGAAGTACAGACAAAGCCCAACGAATGACCTATTGATATTTGTTTGAAGTCGATTTTCATACTTTGTCCCAAACGAATGACATGTTTATGGATAGATCTAGTCCGATTCACATTTAGATAAATATCACATATTTTATTTCATCCAATTTCATGTTAATAATGCTATTTAATATACCCATAGTGGTGAAGGGTATCATATAGTCGGCCCAGTCCGACTTTACTACTTTCCTTACTGGTTTCTTATAGAATTAAAATAAATTTTCTATGAAAGGATCAATATTAAAAATGCACAAAATTGTATTCTATTTTCCATCGCAGTTTTGGTCTTATGTTGTTATTGGTCACACATATATATGTATGTACATTTACATGTATATACATTAGATTCATTTTGCAAATTGAAATGTATAAAACCACATTCAGAAGCAAATTGGTTAGCAATTAGAAAATTGTTTTAAATCGTTTAGAAAACGAAATAGCAACAAACAACTAAAATCTTTACATGGAGACATTAACAAATGTGTGTGTGTGACATTAAAATATTTTCATGGATATTTGGCTATGAATGCTAGGCTTAAAATAATATTTTATAGTTTTTTTTTTATTCGGCATTTGGGTGTATTGACTTCCCACTGCCAATGTTTTATATATAAATGAATAAATGTGATATATATGTATATATATGCAACCATTATCTACACCAAACCTACCAAAGTAACATTTATAAAGTGTCAAACATGTCATAAACTTTGTAGAAAACCTCTTTTTTTTGTATTTGTTGCCAAGTGATTTTTAAATGGTTGCTATCTAAACACAACTTCTGGACATACTACAATGTAAAGAATATATTGCAGGTTTTCTGAACGAATTGGGTACATTGGTAATGTGGTAGTTTGCAGTTTTAATAAATAGAAAATTATCGCCCAAAAAAATTTTTTAAAGATTCAAGCAATTTGGAATTATATTAGTATGTCCTCGATCTCAAATGATCTTAAGCGATAAAGGTAGTCCAGTATATCGCACTTCTGCGTTCTCATTTGTCGTCACATGCCATAGAAAAACACACCACTTTAAAATCTAGTGCTTAATTATATTGAAAATATATAAAATATGCTGTATGACAACCGACCAGCAACGTCAGTTGATAATTTTTCAAACAAAGGTACTACCAATCATGATCTGCAAAGCTATCTGATATCTGAGGGATTATTTCAAAATGTTGTTAGGTTCGATCGACCCAAATCATACCATCTACCATAAGGTGTAGATTTCAAATACATGAAATCGATTTAGTATTTTTTTATATCGGGACGCTGCTATTCTACATTGACTGCTGGTATGTTGTTTATGTTTTGAGGCAATTAAATACCAAAGTACAGTCACCCATGTTGCAATACTAAGGCGCTAGGAGCATCAATATATCTTAAATTAAACGTGACCTTTTTTGTAGGGGGCTATGTTAAATCATGGTCATGTAAAATTTTGAAAAAATGTGGAAAACAAGTTTTAAAAACCGAAAATGAGCCGGGAGCTTTACATGGAGGTCATGTTGTGATGAAACTTTTCTGCAATATTGATATTTCAGATATTGAATTGCAACTATATATATATGGGAAATTACAAAATTCTTTTAAAATTTCATTAAAAAAATTTTGAAAAATTTTTTTGCGAGCACATTTATGATTTTTGGTACATAGGTTAAGAAAAATATGCTGATTCGAAATCTGTTCGCGTTCACAAATTCGGATGCTGCGCACAAAAGTTATAGCGGTTTTAAATCTTGTATTTCAAATATAAATTAAATGGATTCCTATTCGTTGTAATTCGCGAATTTCTTCACAAATGCTTAAACACCATTGTTTTCTTTGCATACTAGTCAAATCACACTGAAATACGGTTTAATAGTCGCGAAAAAACAAATAGAAACATGAAGATATCGGAAAATTAAAATAAATTAATTTTTGAATTAAAACAATTTTTTTTTGAATTTTCAATTTTTTTAGTATGGTTAAGAGGATACGGTTTTGCCTTAATCTTCTAAAATATACGACGCTTTCTTCTGCAAATTCTTTTAGATGATTGTTAAATATCGGCAGATTCATCTGATAAGAGTTTCGACGTCATTAATGGCTAAATATATTGCACTTAAAATACATAAAAATGATCAATATTGAAAAGCTTGCAATTCGCGAATTAGTTGAAATCAGTTGATGCGCATGCGATTTTCGTATAAACCGAATCAATGTCTTTCAATAATTATTAATTTTTCGATGTTTAATTTAGCGGTCAAAGTGTGCCACTCGATGCACTTTACTATGCAAAAATCCTAAAAATGGCTAAAAATCACGCAACGTGCATACGACTTTTATGCGCATCCGATTTTAGTAATCTCCTATGAAAATATGCAAAAGGACACCTATTTTAAAAGGATCGGTTAAGAACCGCGGATGTGCCTCCACAATCAATTTTGGATAAAATACGCATATTATTCGCGTATCGATGTATTTTTGACCTATTTCCACACAGATTCGCGAATTTGACAATACAGGCATAAATGCATGTAAAATTAATTCGAAGAAAACCGCGATTATTTACGCGAATTTGTCAAAATAAGTTTTTGTAGTTTTTCCCACATTCAAGGTACCTATATCCGCCGTTTTATTGGGCGGAATTGAACATGGATGGGCTCATTAGATCCGGCACGTAAAAAAACTAAAATCACGCGGGGTTCCATGGAATTTGAATCGACTTTCTTAATTTTAGACTAAAAAAATATGTTTTTTATAAAAATTTACGCACTAAATTTTCGTCTTTGGAACCCAATTGCAAAGAAGCTACAGTGAGCACATTCATGAGATATACACTAAACGAAGCAGAATCACGAGTTCTACGATCCTATAGTTAGTTTATGCTATTATCTGGATGCGCATCCTAATTATAAGAAAAATTCAAAAAACACCGAAAATCCGGCTTCAAAATGTCAGCATCCATTTTGGGTGGATGCAGTGATTATATCGAAAAATCATACATTAGAACCATATTGTCCATGGGGTATTCTGCAACTTAGTCACTGATCACATGTGCGTGCGTTGTGTAGTTTAGCCACAAATCGGGAACGAACACAAAAAAACTCGTTGGCTTCAACACATTTTCACCCATTTTTTTACATTACCACCATCACAGCTTCCACACAACTTATTATTTATTACCAATATTTCAAGATTTTGACAAGAACACTTCATTTTATAGAATTGAATTTAAATTATATTCAATATGTTCATATTTCGCGAGTTATAACCTTGCAAAACTCAGCTTCAAGGAATTTAAAAGATTTTTGTAATTTCCCATATATATATAATAAATGGAGCCAAAAACATGTATACTAACGCATCAATTGACAACGGCTGGGCGATTTGACTCAGAATTCTTCTTTCAGTTGTCGATAAGTACAGTAGGAAGGTTTTTATGAAAGAAAAATTTGAGAAAAATCCGCGAAAATCTTGCAAAAATTATTTTAAAGAAACGGCTGGACCTATTTGACTTAGAGTTTCTATTAGTAACCTGTAATTGAAGTGGAAAGGTTTTAATGAAAGAACATTTTGAGAAAAATCCGCGAAAATGTTGCAAAATATATTTTGAAAGATATTAGAATTTCCACACATTTTATATCGAACCTTTATGGTTTCATCTCTTCGTAGTTCTTTTTGGACATATTTTGGACGAAAATGGGCAGCGCATAACTTTAAGTAATTGTCAATTATGGAAATTCTCAAAATATGTTAATTTTCTACAATCAATTGGATTGTCATTACCTTGAGAACCTTTGTTTGTAGGTATGTTAGATGTTTGTATGTTACCGATAGATGAAAAAACCGCTGAACAGATATTAATGAGATTTACACAGTATGTCATGACATGCCCTGAAAATAACATAGTCTAGATAAACTTTAAAAATTCCGCGTGGATGAAGAGTTATATCATAAACAGAGAACGTACCTCAAAATTTCTGAACATGTAATATGGGTATATCTTAAGAACGGTTACTGATACCGTCTACAAAATCTGTCTGAATAGCATATGCGCATATACACACCATCCATTCAAAAATGATCGCTGTACGATTGGAGATAAATGCACTTCCCGTTGTACTTAAATCATCTACATATAGAGAATAAAAAAATTTTGTTTGAATAGTCAAAACCAGCTAAAAAGATTTTACTGAGATTTTTACACTACCTCATGCTATCCGATAAAAGTAACTTAGGCTAGATAAAATTCTTAAATTCAGCGTGGATGCGGTCTTATAGCATCCAAAGTAAGCACACATATTAAATAATGTACCTATTCTATTCTTATATCTTAGGAGAGCTTACAGATTTCGACTTCAAAATTTCTCTGACTATCTTCCTTACAAATATGTATCATCCCTATAAAAATTGCCGTGGTACAATGGCGGTAATGTACACCCCATTGTATTACATCTATCTATACATATGAAATAGACAAAAAAAATCGCTGAATAGACTGCACAGAAAATTTCGCAGTCAGTCATGCCATCGCATTGAAGTAAGATAAGCAAAATAAAGTTCCGGGATGTCGATAGCATCAACAGTTGCCATACCTCATTTCCTATGCATATATCTGAATATCTTGAATAAATCGGCTCATGAAAGTGTGTGTTATGCTCAGATAATTACAGATCTAAGCTTAAACAACCAGGAAGTAAAAAATTGGTCCAATTCAAGAACTTTCGACTCATAATTTTTGGTCCTATTATGACATTATCAGTAATGATAATAACCACCAGTTTAGTAATTCCACTAAAATCTGCTGTTTTCATCTTTCCATTATCATCAGATCATATCTTCATATTGGAATATGAAGATATGATTGACATTATAATTTTTACATTTTGTCAGTTTGTGAAAAAAACATTTAAATTTTGAAACTTTTTGAATTTTAATAATTCTGTCATTATTGGAGAAAATTACTATGAATTAAATAAAAGTATGCATCAGCTATATATGAGATAAATCTAAAATCCAAATGCGGATTGTGGATTCAAATGACAAATGACAATGACATGATTCCAAGATGACATGAAAACAAAATGTGTCCATTACTACAAATTAAGTTTAGTTGACCAAACGGATATGGTTAAAACTATTATTTCGAGGATGTATAGATGAAACTACTAACTAATTTGATCTAGGTTTCTTAAAATATTAAGATATCTACATCTAAGACCAATATTCCATTTAGGTTCGGTAATGCATTCTTTTAAAAAACGTTTAAGGCAATTGTTGGAGAAACATAAACTAAGTTGTTTATTGGGAAAACATATTATGTTTTAAATTTTGAATTGAATTTCTGTTACCATGCAAAAATACATTGTTCAGTAATTCATATTGTTATCCTTTTCTATTTCGTTTCTTCTGTTATTGTAATTTGTATTTGAATTTATTTGTTCTCTTCATTAATTTTATAATTTACCGAAATGTATTATTTTTGAAATAGTAGATTTTTCAATTTTGTTTTTTCCATATTGGAATTAAGAAAATTTTTCATTCAGTTCTTTGTGATACATAGTGAAGACAAGTTGTATAATAATAAAATATTTGAATTGCGGAATAAAAGAAAAACTGTATTATTTATAAAGCTGAAAATCTAATAGCAATGAAGCAATAAAAGATATAAAATTCAAACTTAATGAACAGCATGTGAATATTGGAGAAAATATATTTGTAATTGAGAATCCTTCAAGAAGGGACAATTAAGATAATGTAAAAACGTTAAAGCAATAACAAAACATGGCCTTCTATGGAAAACAAATTTTGGGGAAATAAGTTCTACCAAATTATAAACTGTTATGTGCATGGGCCTGCATTGGGGTACCAGTTAATACTTTTTATTGACATAAACTTAGTGGCAAATGTTTTTTACCACCCTTATATTGATGCAATATTGATAAGGCAAAATAACGTTTGCCGGGCCAGCTATATATATATACATATATATGTACACTGTGGTACAGGGTATTATGTCTTCGTGCATATGTTTGTAACAGGCAAAAGGAAACGACATAGGCTCATAGTTCCTTTTGAGAATATGCATAGAATCACTTTCTGAGTCGATTTATGTATATTCGGCCATCTGTCAGTCTGCCCATGTTAAATTGTAAACAAAGTACAAGTCCCATTTATTATCCGAATTGGATGAAATTTGGCACAGCTCATTTATTTGGCTCAAGGGCGGTCCCTATTGAAATTGGTAAAAATCGGTTCATATTTAGATATAGCTCCCATATATATTTTCGTCCGATTTAACGTAAATGGTGCACTAAAGTCCCTAAATATGTGGCATAGCGTACTGAATTAATTCTAAAATTATGTGGGTTAGGATTCCTGAAAATCGGTTCAGACCATAAAAATACCAAGTCACAGCCAATTCCATTGAAAAAGGTGTCCAAAATTCCCAATATACCGAATATTGGGGATACCGTTATATGATGACTACCCTGAAACTTGGGTCTATATTAATACTATTATTAATTTGTTATCGAGAAGTTTTATTCAATGAGAACTCAAAATTCCATATTACAGCCAATTAGGTTGGAAAGCATGTCCAAAAAAAGCCGAATATTTTCTTATATCCATAATTAAACATCCAAAACTTTTGCACGCACCAACCAAAAAATTGATCGCGAACCGATTCGGAGTCAGGACATTTTCCCTATAATGTACGAAAAGTCATTGATATAGTACGAAAATAAAAAAGGCATCTTTTTGAAAGTGGAATATTAAAAAAATTTGCATTATTGCCCATATACATATGAGCTAAAGCTACATGTGGATCGACGAGTCCAAACTTTTTAAAATCCAAAAGGCAAAAATTAAGTTGTAATCCTGTCCCGACAACATTTTGCAGGGACCCACTATATCCCTTTTTTGTAATACAATTTCTTAATATTGCGTCCGGCTTTCGTATTTATGCTACAATTAGGGTATCCCGATTAATGTGATATACTGCAAATAAAATTATGAAACGCTTCTTCCTCTTTATTCATCATAAAGTTTTGCACTTTTGGAAGTGGTTTTTTTGTGTTTTTTTCGGCCTCTCTTTCGCAAAAAAAAATGCAAAAGTTTCCTTATGATAATAATAACAACGTTGCTACTTACTTATGGTACACATCAGAAACATATGGTGCAGATGTAACACCACAGGGCATACCCAGACGCATATTCTGAACTCTGTTCGTTGCAACTTTATTGCTACTTGACACCAGTGACATTCACTTGGACATACTTTGTGGTCAATTGTTGTACGATTGGTCTGAAAACTACACACATACATCCGTAAATAAATTGCAATTGGGATGACTTGTGGTGTTCAGATTCGGTTTGCTGTAATTACACGATAATTGGTGAAATCGCCCATTAACAGTATTAAATAATTCAATTTCAATAAGAGACAATTACTTAAAAAATAATTTTAATTTTATGTTTGTTTGAATTTTTATTTTCTCATTAAAAAATCACCAGTAAGGAATAAATTAAGGATTTCTTGATAACACATAATAAAATAATATTGAGGCGGGTAATTTATATAAAGGTCTTTTGACGGCGTAATATCGAATTAAAAACAATTCAGTGCTTAAAATCTTCATAATATCGAAATTCGGAATTTCAGACAAAAGGAAACGAGATAGGCACATGGTTACTTATGAGACTGTGCATAGAATCACTTTCTGGGTTGATTTATTCATGTCCGTCTGTCTGTCCGTCCGTCTATCCATGTATTCTTGTGAACAATATAGATTACGTATTTATGATCCGATTTGGATTAAATTTGGCCCAAATCACTTATTTGGCCTAAGGACGAACCCTATTGAAATTTAAGGAAGTCGTTGGAATTTAGATATCGCTCCCAGTTTAACTAAATGGTGTACCAAACTCTCAATATTTTCCCGATTAAGACAAAATGTCGCACAGTGTACTGAAAAAGGTCCATATTAATGTATGTGAAGTTTTGTGGAAATCAGTTCAGATTTATATATAGCTCTGATATATAGTTTCTTCCTATTTTATGTTAATGGTTCACCAAACCCCCAATATATGTAAAATTCAGAGAAAATTTTGCACAGCGTACTGATGTATGCGAAGTTTTGTGGAAATCGGTTCAGATTTGGATGTAGCTGCCATTTTATGTAAATGGTGCACCTGAATGGTATGTGTATGGGGTTTTTAATAGTTTCAAATATCTATGTAGATCACACATTTAATTTTGCTCGATTCCCTTTCAAATGCCTGATATCATATATCAGTGATATGCCTTTCAATCGACAGGATATTGTGTATATAAATAGCATCTCTTGTATGTACCCAAATTAGTGATGGGTATCTTATAGTCATCCCGTCCGACTTTTGAACATTTCTTACTGGTTTTTATACCCTCCACCATAGTATGGAGGGTATATTAATTTTTTTCCGTTTGTAACACATCGAAATAATCATTTCCGACCCTATAAAGTATAAATATTCTTGATCAGCGTAAAATTCTAAGACGATCTAAACATGTCCGTATGTCCGTCCGTCTGTCGTAATCATAGAGTCTTTTGTCTGCAGGCAGGTCAAGTTCGAAGATGGGATATATCGGTCCACGTTTATGCATAGCTCCCATATAACCCCCAATTTTCCGTATTTTGGGGTTCTTGAGCGCGGTTTTAGACCGAATTCGCTGAAATTTGGTATATTGAGTTTCTATTGCGTACCCAATTTCTCCACAAAAAATTATACATATAGATCCATTTTTTCTAGTAGCCTCCATATAACGGTACCCTCTAATTTTCAGTATTTTGGGGTGTTTTGGTCGTAGTTTTCGACCGAATTGGCTGTAATTTAGTACTTTGAGTTCTTATTGGGTACCAAATCTCTCCACTAAAAATTATAAATATAGGTCCATTTTTTTCTGGTAGCCCCCATATAAAGGTTCCCCGCAAATGTCGGTATTTTGGGGTTCTTGAACGCGTTTTTCAACCGAATTTGCTGAAATATTGTACATTTGGTTCTTATTAGGTGCCAAATATCTCCAATAAAAATTCTGGTCCACTTTTTCTGGTAGCCCCTATATAACGGTACCTCCTAATTTTCAGTATTTTGGGGGGTTTGATCGTATTTTTCCACCGAATTAGCTGTA
>NW_026878266.1:0-10547 GCF_032173495.1 Musca vetustissima | reverse complement strand
GGTGGATTAGCACGGCTTTCATAGAAAAACTCCACGAGTCGTAGTTGGACTCATCCAACTTCTCAATATTGTACATGGATGAACTCATCTTCACTTCGCTGGGCTTTCTGATTATTTATTTATTTATTTTTTTTTACACTGTCTAGTTATTGACACACAATAACTCGCCTGCGCACACAGCTCTTCTTTCCACTTACTGACACACAGTAAAAACGTTATTCGTTTGTTGACACACAACACTGGACTTCTCTTTACAGATTCCTTTGTCCTTTTGATCCTTCAGAGATCCTTGAGTTCTTCTGGGCAACACGTTTTTCTCTCTCCTTTAGAGTCCTTCTGGGCAACACGTTATCCTTCAGAGATCGTCTGGGCCCATAACCTGATGAAATGCTTCTGAAATTCTATTTTTTTGTAACAATCCCAATCTATTTTTCATCTCTATTAAAGTAATCATTAATTGCGTGGATTTTTAAAGGAAATATTTTTTTTTAAAGGAAATATTTTTTTGTAACAATCCCAAGGCGTGGATTTTTAAAGGAAATATTTTTTTGTAACAATCCCAAGGCGTGGATTTTTAAAGGAAATATTTTTTTGTAACAATCCCAAGGCGTGGATTTTTAAAGGAAATATTTTTTGAAACAATCCCAAGGCGTGGATTTTTAAATAAAATATTTTTTGGAACAATCCCAAGGCGTGGATTTTTAAATAAAATATTTTTTGGAACAATCCCAAGGCGTGGATTTTTAAATAAAATATTTTTTGGAACAATCCCAAGGCGTGGATTTTTAAATAAAATATTTTTTGGAACAATCCCAAGGCGTGGATTTTTAAAGGAAAAAAATTTTGTAACAATCCCAAGGCGTGGATTTTTAAAGGAAATATTTTTTTGTAACAATCCCAAGGCGTGATTTTAAAGGAAATATTTTTTGGAACAATCCCAAGGCGTGGATTTTTAAATAAAATATTTTTTGTAACAATCCCAAGGCGTGGATTTTTAAAGGAAATATTTTTTGTAACAATCCCAAGGCGTGGATTTTTAAAGGAAATATTTTTTGGAACAATCCCAAGGCGTGGATTTTTAAATAAAATATTTTTTGGAACAATCCCAAGGCGTGGATTTTTAAAGGAAAAAAATTTTGTAACAATCCCAAAGCGTGGATTTTTAAAGGAAATATTTTTTTGTAACAATCCCAAGGCGTGGATTTTTAAAGGAAATATTTTTTGGAACAATCCCAAGGCGTGGATTTTTAAATAAAATATTTTTTGGAACAATCCCAAAGCGTGGATTTTTAAAGGAAATATTTTTTTGTAACAATCCCAAGGCGTGGATTTTTAAAGGAAAAAAATTTTGTAACAATCCCAAAGCGTGGATTTTTAAAGGAAAAAAATTTTGTTTTGTAACAATCCCAAGGCGTGGATTTTTAAAGGAAATATTTTTTGTAACAATCCCAAGGCGTGGATTTTTAAAGGAAATATTTTTTGTAACAATCCCAAGGCGTGGATTTTTAAAGGAAATATTTTTTGGAACAATCCCAAGGTGTGGATTTTTAAATAAAATATTTTTTGGAACAATCCCAAGGCGTGGATTTTTAAAGGAAAAAAATTTTGTAACAATCCCAAAGCGTGGATTTTTAAAGGAAATATTTTTTTGTAACAATCCCAAGGCGTGGATTTTTAAAGGAAATATTTTTTGGAACAATCCCAAGGCGTGGATTTTTAAATTAAAATATTTTTTGGAACAATCCCAAGGCGTGGATTTTTAAAGGAAAAAAATTTTGTAACAATCCCAAGGCGTGGATTTTTAAAGGAAATATTTTTTGTAACAATCCCAAGGCGTGGATTTTTAAAGGAAATATTTTTTGTAACAATCCCAAGGCGTGGATTTTTAAAGGAAATATTTTTTGTAACAATCCCAAGGCGTGGATTTTTAAAGGAAATATTTTTTGTAACAATCCCAAGGCGTGGATTTTTAAAGGAAAAATTTTTGTAACAATCCCAAGGCGTGGATTTTTAAATAAAATATTTTTTGGAACAATCCCAAGGCGTGGATTTTTAAAGGAAATATTTTTTTGTAACAATCCCAAGGCGTGGATTTTTAAAGGAAATATTTTTTGGAACAATCCCAAGGCGTGGATTTTTAAATAAAATATTTTTTGGAACAATCCCAAGGCGTGGATTTTTAAAGGAAATATTTTTTGTAACAATCCCAAGGCGTGGATTTTTAAAGGAAATATTTTTTGTAACAATCCCAAGGCGTGGATTTTTAAAGGAAATATTTTTTTTTTTTATTTTAATTTGTTGTAACTATTTTCGTTATGTTCTGTAATGTTTCGAAATAAAAAATATAAAATGGCTTACCTAAAATACAGCGCCTAGTTTTTAATTAAATATGACACAATATAAAAAAAGCTAATAGTTAAAAATTATATCCTGCTTAAATAAGCAAGGCCGCCCCATAAGGAATTCCTTTGTATTAACCTGACATCCGCTTTGTAATCACTTTGTGAAAGGTACATTGATTAATGTAAATTTTTTTTCAGGTTGGAAGGAACCCTGTCAGCTATTCTGGATTTTGTTGCTGTAGTAGTTGTTGTTGTTTTACATAAATTAACAATTAATTAAATTTTTAAAGGCATCCCTTTTTAATAACCAATTGCCAATGTTTGTTTATTATTTATGAATACCAACAATACACACACTGCATACACCTGTGTATGTGTGTGTGTTTGCAGGCTATTCGTGTATGTGTGCGTGTGTTTATAAAAGCGTTTGTATTTACCAATAAACATTGGAATTTAATGCAAGTCCCGCGGTTAGGTTTATTGGCATTTTTAATAATGTTTGCCACCTTTACCACTGATGATGTGGACGGCACGGCGGCCGTGATGATGATGATTTTACTGCTGCTGCTTCTGTCGTCCCTCCAAGCCTCTAGGCCGGCTGACTGACTGGCTATTGGTGTTATTCACAGTAATTGGAGGTTTGCTTGTATGCGGCCACATTTTAATCAAAATGTTGGCAAAAATTATGAAGCTCTGGTATTTTGTTTGTTCGTCTCTCTGTGTTTTTGGCTATCCTGGCAGTCAGTCAGTCAGCCGGTTTGCTGTTGTTGTCGTGGTTTATGATGATTAATTTGTTTTCACAACAAAAACCACCGTTGCCACCATACATCAAGGACCCTGTAACCGCAATTTTAAGAACAGTGGGCCAATGAAACTTGGTATGTGTGTAATGGTGATTATAATAATTTTGAAAAAAACACAGTATGGAAAGTAGTAAAGTCGGACTGGGCCGACTATATGATACCCTTCACCACTTTGGGTATATTCTACATATATCTCCTAACAGACTTCGCCTTTTGAAAGAACATTGACACGATATAATATATTTAAATCTGAACCTATTTTTCGAAGCTCATTCCGGACTCAATTCAGTACGCTATGATACATTTCGTGCATAAAATCGGACAAAACTATATATAGGAGCTATATCTAAATCTGAACTGAAACTCATCACACATCATTCAAGACTTAATTGAGTATGTCATGCCAAATTTCGTGCAAATCGAAGGATATATAGGGACATAAAATCGGACGAAAATAGATATGGTAGCCATATCGAAATCTGAACCGATTTTCACGAAACTTAATGCACACCATTCTAGACTCAATTCAGTACGCTATGCCAAATTTCGTGCAATTGGAAAGATATATAAGGGCTTTGGTGCAGTATGTACATAAAATCGGACGAAAATATATATGGGAGCTATATCGAAATCTGAACCGATTTTCCCTAAACTTACCACTCATTATTCTAAACTCAATTTATAACGCTATGGCAAATTTCGTGCAAATCGAAGTATATATAGGGACATTGGTGCACTATTTACCTAAAATCGAGCGGAACTATATATGGGAGCTATATCTAAATCTGAACCGATTTTCACGAAACTTAATACACATCATTCAAGACTTCATTGAGTACGCTATGCCAAATTTCGTGGACATCAAAGGATATATAGGGACTTTGGTGCCCTATTTACCTCAAATCGGACGAAAATATATTTGAAGCTATATCGAAATCTGAACCGATTTTCATGAAACTTAATGCACACCATTCTAGACTCAATTCAGTACGCTATGCCAAATTTCGTGCAAATCGATGGATATATAGGGACATTGGTGCACTATTTACCTAAAATCGGACGAAACTGTATATGGTAGCTATATCTAAACCGATTTTCACGAAACTTAATACACACCATTCTAGACTTAATTCAGTACGCTATATATAGGGACTTATATATAGGGATATATAGGGACTTTGGTGCACTATGTGTCTAAAATCGGACGAAAATATGTATGGGAACTATATCGAAATCTGAACCGATTTTCACGAAACTTAATACTCGCCCTTCTAGACTCAATTCAGTATGCTGTGCCAAATTTTGTGCAAATCGAAAGATATATAGTTACTTTGGAGCACTATTTACCTCAAATCGGACGAAACTATATATGGGAGCTTTGTCTAAATCTGAACCGATTTTTCCCAATTTCCTTGGGCCAAATAAGTGACCTGTGCCAACTTTTATCCAAATCGGATTACAAATGCGACCTGTACTTTGTTTACAATTTAACATGGACAGACGGACGGACAAGCATAAATCGACTTAGAAAGTGATTCTATGCATATTCTCAAAAGGAACCATGTATCTATCTCGTTTCCTTTTGCCAATCCACGCCTTGGTAGAGTTAGAAAAAAATATTTCTTTTAAAAATCCGCGCTTATGGTCCTTGAAAAATATTTGTTAACCCTTAAACTTTACTCTCAAACTTTGTGTGGTTTTGGTGACCCTAAACTAATCAGAAAGAACAACATAGTTTTTTTTCACTCCCATTCACCTCATAAATGTCAGATTGATTCCTGCGCTTCACGCTATTTCGCCATCCGACTGCTTACACTGTGGTGACCTGTGGTTATTTATCTTTTGTTGGTTAATCTATGCCTTTGGCCATGGTTTATAGTTTTTAGGTTATTTGATTTCCCTTAAGGTTTCACTGGGTCCATACTTAATTTAAACATTCCAAAGTGTATCGCATGTGTGTGTGAGTGCGTGAAAATCAAATGCGTAGAAAATTTTTGAAACCCTTTTGTCAAAACATTGAATATTTTTCAAATGTAAATGCTGAGGGCGGTAGGCAGTGGGTCGTGCGAATTGAGGGTAACCAATAAGTCAACCAGTCATCATTGTGGTTCTCAAGAAGAATCTTATGACACAAGGAATTCCCAGGATAAATGTGACATTCTTAAGGCAGAATCAAAATTTACAATAAACCTATGGGGTGGAACGCAACCCCTTTACCTTCGTTTGGGCTATTCGAATTTTTGGTTGCTTCATTTTGACAACATTTTAGTAAATAAGTGCCTGTCAAATGTCATGCTTGACAACTCTTTGTAACCTTGAAAAAAGGGGAAAGGAGAGGGCTATGGAAAACTTAAATTATTTTCAATGACCCACCCTCCAACTCGCACACACACACAATCGTACACATACTGATACTGTAATCAACTTCATTGATAGATCCGAACTTTAATATCGGCATATATATTTTGCAATTTTTATGACGTCCTTTATTTCTTTTTCTTCTTTGTTGTTTTAATTTTGTGTATTTTTTGTTGTTTTCTTTCGCTCAGTGTATGTTGCGTGTCTTTTTATAAGTATCACCTTCACACAAAGATAGCCAATTTTGATGTGGTCATTGTTGTTGTTACAGAAAAAACTTTTTTCTGGTCTCTCTCTCCTTTTGTTCCTTTGACATGCCATGAAAATAAACGCACAAGTCAAACATTGCCAATGATGCGGAAACATGCAACCATGTTTACACTTGACCTGTTTTCGGGAATTCATAATTTTTCATTTTCACGACAAATTGAAAATATATATTCTGGGAATCTGGCGGACGGCGGCAGGGAGGGTGTAAGAACTTACATAAATTGTGTTTGGCTACTGATGTTCGGTGTTGATGATTTTTACTGGCAATAAAGGAAAAACTACAGCAACAACAACAGAAAAAAACTTGTTGAAGTGGCAACACTTTGTGGTCAACATAAACAATCACTCTTCAACACACACACACACACTGTTGAAAAAGGACTACAAAGGATATTGGTTAGTGTTATGGTCGATGGTTGATATGTTAGCTAACAATTTCAAGGTAATGACGATACAGTTTGGCATGAAAACTAAAACATCTGATGAAGTGAAGGAGGAAAAAAAGAACTAAGTAATGGGTATTATTTCTAGGAACCAACAACTAGATACCCTACAAGAAGATACATTTTTTAAATGAAACAATTGAATAAGTTGTTATGTTCGGCCGTACCGATTTTTTTTACGTTAAAATAGTATTATTATCAAAAAAATAAATAAATAAAGTACTAAAGAGAGCACAACAAAATTACAAGTTGAAAAAATCCATCCGAGCAGTATAGTCGGACTGGGCCGACAATATGATACCCTACACAACTACCACGAAAATATAACATTCTGTGGCTCTATATTCTGAGCTTGGGAAATATTTCGCGATATTTGCACCCTCTTGACCGCCAACAAATATTAGAAAAATTCAGTACAGCCCTTCTAATTACTTGTGCAAATTCCCTTCACCGTAGGTCGTTTTGTGACGTTCAGCTTTCAATTGTGGCTATAGATCGACTTGAAAAACACAATTAAGTTTTCAGTCCACTTCAACACAAAATTATTATCTGATTATCATCGAAAATTATAGGCGTTGTCCTTGACCATACCTGGATCCTCATGGAAAATTTAAAAGCGATCAGCGTTATATTTACGCCCACTAGTGTGGTAATGCGTTACTAAATAATATCTGAATACGTAAGCACCTGTAATTATTTAAGTGCAACTCCCACATCCGAGTACATACGACAATGTAATTGGTATCAAATTAAAGGTCAACCACTCCTCTTGGATATAGTATCAATTTCTCGGATCTATGTCCTTCAGCAGCAAGTATATACGCCCCAGAATAAAAATTTTGTAATTTTTCACACAAAAGTCATTACTAAATATTGACCGATCTTTATCAAAACAGGTATGCCTATTCTTTGGCCCGATTCCCTTCTCCATGTAAAATTTTGCGATGTTCGGACCATAATTGAGACTTCTGGAGCGACCAGAAAAACCGACAAAAATTAAGTATTTGGTCCATTTCATCCCCTAAATATTTACCGATCTTCACCAAAAACAATAAGGGTCTTCATTGGCCGGAACCCATCCTACACGCAAAATTTCATGAAGATTGGTTCATAACTGTGGCCTGTATCGTGTTTACAAATTATAATGGACAGACGGACGGAAGGACACACATGTCTAGATCGACTCAGCTAGTCGAGATATGACGATCGGTATACTTAAGGGTGGGTCTAGGGCCAATATTTCGCGGCGTTACAAACTTTTAGGGCTGCACAAAACTATAATACCCTGACAACATAGTTGTGTAGGGTATAATGATCGAAAATATTTTGAATGGGTATCAAAACCAAAAGGAAAATCAAAAACCAAATTAAAAACACTCAGGTTCAAAAACTGGTCTAGGAACCTAAAAATCATAAATCTATATTAAAAACTTTCTGGAGAGACGTTCATCTGGAATCCGGAAAAATATTTTCAGTGGAAAGATTTGATAACCCCTGAGAACCTAAAATCTCAAATTACAATCAATTTGGTTCAAAAAACGTGCCCAAAATGCCGAATAATGGGGGTACCGTTATATGGGACATTCCTACAAAGGGGAACAATTTTCGTCATTTTTATACCCTCTTTGATACGGTGCAAATGTGCCTCATCGAAAAATTGGTTTTAGACCACATGTTTCTTTCGACCAAATCCGTTTCAAAAAATTTGGAGTCGTTCTCTTCTAGGGAGTAACCGATTTCATCCAAACATTGTACATCTTAATATTTCTTCCAAACTTAGTTCAGTTTCGAAGATAGGGAATTTCGGTCCAGTCATTCTGGTGTCTCCCTCACAAAGTGGTAAAAATTGTGAAAAAAAATTATTTCATAATATCATGCGAATTCGAACCAAACAACGTACTATCTTTACCAAACGTAGTCAAGTTTGAAGATGGGATCTATTAGACCCCACAAAGGATCAAAATTTTCAATATTTATATATCCAATATCAGGCGAATGGAATGTCCGATTTGAACCAAACTTTGCACAACCTATTATCTTTACCAAACTTAAATTAATTCCGAAGGTGGGACCCGCCTGCCCCCTCCCCTGTACCTCCTCTGTGTAACTCCGAAGGCTTACGCAAACCAAGGCCATCAGCCGTCGGCAACACCGACTGACACTTTTTTACTTGTTGGTTGTTGTTGTAACAGTTTATATGAATTATATTTTTCTGTTTAAATTGCATCTGGTTCGGTCTCCAAATTTAGAAATGCTGCGACCTCCACTGGCTATAACCACAGATATTCTGGAGTAAGATGAGTAGATTTGGCTGGGCAATTGAATAAGTGCAGTGTGGTATGAGGGCCCGTACTACATGCTGGGCAGACATTCTGTACCTGGTCATCATTCCGTGTCCAATACGAATTGAGGTGACTCTACCATCCTGAACGTAATTGGGCCAAAACTACACTGGTTTATCTGGGCAGCCGACGTTCTTCCGCTGCTGAGCTGAGTGGGGGGTGAGCTCCGAGGACGGCATTCATTCTGTACCCGTTCAGCGCTGCGGCTACTGCATCAGTATGAATGTCATTCAGACCTGCTCGATAGGCAATTTGATCTGGAGGCTCCCTTTTGTAACGTTGGATCTCTCTCTCTCTCTAGATCATGCAGATCCTTCCTGACACGCCTGGGTGGGGGAGTCCTATCTACCATATGATGGTCATATGATTGTCCCTGAAACACCCGAGCAGGTTCTGCAATGAAAGCATATTGCTATGCTGACGTAAGGGAAGGATCTTCGTCTCCTCTTGAAAATGGTCCACTGGTGTCATGAGGAGGTCTGTTCTGACATGTCTGAACACTTCTCCATTGCGTATCACTAGAGTTCACAGACCACACTGGATCCGCATAGCTTGCCACAGACCGACTTATCGCTTTGTATGAGGTCAACAAGATTTCCTTATCTGCGCCCCAAGTGCTGCCGGCAATCGACTTGAGGACCATGTTCCTACTTTTCAACTTATCGCAGATAGCTGTGATTTGCGCGGACGATTTAAACATGCTGTCGAATGTGTTCTCGAGTATTTTGGGGTAGTTGGTGGTTGGAATTGTATGCCCCTCGACCTGCACATTCAACGGCATTCTCATCTCCACAGTACATGTGGTGAATAATGTGGCTGACGACTTCGAAGCGGATATTTTCATATTCCTCGCTTTGAAGAAGACTGCTAATTCAACAAGATAGGCGTTCAACCTCGCACATATGTCCTCAACAATGGGACCCGACGCCATGATCGTACAATCATCTGCATATGTAACGACGATTTCTATGCCGTCCGGAGGGCGTGGAATACCGGAAAGGTAGAGGTTAAACAGTTCCGGAGAAATCACTCCACCCTGGGGAACTCCCAGTTTAACTCTACGGGGTTTGGACTTCTTGTTCCGGAACTCCACGTACGACTGGCGTCCACACATATAGTTGATTATCCAACGTTTCAAACTTAGCCGGAGGGAAGTGCTCTCAATGTCCTCAAATAGCGTGGCATGGTTGACAGTATCGAAGGCTTTTGATAGGTCAAGCGCTACAAACACTTTTCTATCGCACGGCCGATTCTGGTTAAGTCCTCTACTTATATGTGTGGAAATGGCGTGCAACGCTGTTGTTGTACTGTGTTGCTTACGGATGATCAAGTTGATGATCCGCCTCAAAGGTCTTCGCTACTGGCGACAAAAGTGACATCGGCCTGTAAGATTCACCTTTGCTGGCATCCTTGCCCGGCTTCAGTAGCGGGACCACCCTGCGAATTGTCTAGGCTTCGGGGACGACGTGGGTGGCTATCAACAAGTTGAGGACGTTGGTCAAGTACTCGACTCTTGGCTCGTCCAGCTGCTTCTTCTATTTAGATCATTCCTACAAACGAGAAACCCAATCTCAGAAATACGTTAACGCATTGCCTTCTATATATTTTTTTCAAATATCGGTTTCAAATCATAAAGCTGATATCAGCATTTTTGTTCGCTACACACCAGCCTTTTATACTATGTCTATATAACAAATGTTTCGGTGTCACAACTCGTTCTTCTATTTTACATCAAAGGATGTATGCATTGCCACAAAGGTTGACCAACAATACTCACACACTAACATTTATGTTTCTCTGGCTCCCTTTCATTTTACGTAGAACACACACTATTCAATTTTTTTCACATTCTCAAAAAATATGCCGAAAGATCGTGCAATAACAGTAACACCAACAACAACAACAAAAATCACAATTCATTTATGTTCTGGCCTATCGTTTAAATTGCTATTGAAAATGGTTGTTAAATTTTCCAATTACATGGATGTG
>NW_026878265.1:0-10464 GCF_032173495.1 Musca vetustissima | reverse complement strand
CAATATTGCTGTCAATTGTGTGCAAATTTCCAAAAATACACATTTTCGAAACCTTGAAACTGACAAAATTATATATATCCTTTATTGAATGAATTTCGTATAAATTTTGTTTATAGACATAGGGCTTATAAAATTTATTTTGGGAGCCTGTACCGGATTCGGACTCTAAATGGTTCGAAGATGGAGATTCTCCTTCCTCCTTCTGGTGCCTCTCCACAAATGGTAACAAATTGGCTGAAAAATGTTTCGCCGTAGGTTAAACGGCTCATCAGGCATATTGAGCAAAGTGGCTTACAAATGTCGTTACTTGTTAAGTTGTATTTATGTCTAATGTTGTTGCACATCTGGCACCACACCAGAACATCCCTTTTCAGAGCAGATTTTTCTTATAGTGACGGATTTTGTTTCCATATAACCTACAATATTTTTCTTCCATGGTATACAACTGCATATTGTGCAACCTTAGGAAGATAAAGAGATGGCTTTGAATGCTAACGCTTTATCATTTGCCCTTTAAGCTAATAATAAGCACCTGTACCATATTTGATCCACCTACGGTAACTCCTTCTATTTTTGGCCACTAATAATATGAACTCGCGACATAGTGCTTCACTTCATTCTGACAATCGGCTATATCTTTAAAATTAAGGCTATATCACTTGAAATTTTAATGAGACATGCTTGAGAAGTTATAGGCCCATAAAAAATAAGAAATAGCCTTTTTGTAGCCGAGAGTGGGCGGTCCTCTTAAGTGTGGTCAATGACTTGTGAAATTAGAAGTTGTTGCGTGATGGTGCTAGACTGCCGTATTTTAGAACCGATTTTGCACAGGCTTCTAATATTTTAAGCTTGAGTTCCCTGGATATGTGAATGTGAGCTTCTCCATACACCTTGCCGGCTTCTAAATGTTACTCTTATTTGTTTCGCCTTTTGTCTTGTCCGTATAGATGCTATTTATATCCTTTGAATTATTTTCTGCATTATGGTTGTTAGAATTTTGTATATGATTTTTAACCAAAAAATCTTTTTACCAATAATTATCACTATTGGCCTAATTATCGGGGTTGCTCCGAAATAACGGCTCACACTATTTGACATTTAGACACACGTTTTCCAACCAAATTGAATCTAATTTCATGATCATGGTATTTAATTTCATGAACATGGTATTGTGGATGCATTAGATTGGGAAAAAAGAAATCCATTGTCCAATGTCGATAAAATCGGAGAAATGATCAAAATTGACCGGCAAAAATCGACCATAAAACAGTTTTAAACCATTTACACAAAGTCGGATTCAAAAAGAAGCTCGATGTTTAGGTGCCACACCAATTAACAGAATATCCATCTGCGAAGCCTTGGTCGAACGGAATGAGATAGACACATTTCTTAAACGGATAGTAACTGGAGATGAGAAATGGATCACAAACGATAACCCTGTGCGAAAACGATCGTGGTCAAAGAGAGATGAAGCTCCTCAACGGGTGGCAAACCAGGACTAACGGCCAGGAAGGTTCTGCTATGCATTAGGTGGGACTGGAAGGGGATTATTTATTATGATTTGCTTCCATATGGCCAAACGCTAAATTCTTATCTCTACTGTCAACAACTGGGCCGTTTGAATATGGTAATTGACCAGAAACGGGAAGTTCTAATGCCGCCATACAGTCCGGAAACGTCTGCCCGTCTGTTGGTGTTAAATTGTAAGCAAAGTACAGGTCGCATTTATGAACCGATTTGGATGAAATTTGGCACAGCTCATTTGTTTGGCCCAAGGACGAACCTTATTGAAATTGGGAAAAATCGGTTCAGATTTAGATATAGCTCCCATATATTTTCGCCCGATTTAAGGTAAATGGTACACCAAAGTCCCTATATATCTTTCGATTTGCACGAAATTTGGTATAGCCTTATCATTTAGGTCTAGAATTTCGTGAAAATCGGTCGAGATTTAGATATAGATCCCATATATAGTTTCGTCGATTTCATGTAAATGGTGCACCAAAGTCACTATATATCTTTCGATTTGCACCAAATTTGGCATAACGTACTGAATTGTGCCTAGAATTATGTCTGCCAAGCTTCGTGAAAATTGGTCCAGATTTAGATATAGCTCCCATATATAGTTTCGTCCGATTTCATGTAAATGGTGCCCCAAAGTCCCTGAAAATCTTTCGATTTGCACGAATTTTGGCGTAACGTACTAAATTATGTCCAGAATGATGTGTGTTAAGTTTCGTGAAAATCGGTTCAGATTTAGATATAGCTCCCATATATAGTTTCGCCCGATTTTTGGTAAATGGTGCACCAAAGTCCCTATATATCTTTCGATTTGCACGAAAGTTTCCTGGAAATCGGTTCAGATTTAGATAAAGCTCCCATATATATTTTCGTCGGATTTAATGTAAATGGTGCACCAAAGGCCCTGAAAATCATTCGTTTTGTACAAGTTTTGGCATAGCGTATTGAATTAAGTCTAGAAAGACGTGTGCTACGTTTTGTGAAAATCGGTTCAGATTTAGATATAGCTCCCATATATATTTTCGTCCGATTTAATGTAAATGGTCCACCAAAGCCCCTATATATCTTTCGATTTGCACGAAATTTGGCACAGCGTAATGAATTTGGTCTAGAATGATGTGTGTCAAGTTTCCTGAAAATCGGTTCTGATGTAGATATAGCCCCCTATATATTTTCGTCCAATTTAATGTAAATGGTGCACCATAGTCCCCATATATATTTCGATTTGCACGAAATTTGGCACAGCGTAATGAATTAGGTCTAGAATGATGTGTGTTAAGTTTCCTGAAAATCGGTTCTGATTTAGATATAGCTCCCATATATATATATATTTCGTACGATTTAATGTAAATGGTGCACCAAAGTCTCTATATACTATATACTTTATTCTGCGTCTTAGCTCTTCAAGTGGTATATCGTCTTCAATATGCAATGATAAATCTAAGGAAAATGCACACACCGTTAGGCATTGTACTCAAGCGAGTACACTAATTTTGTAACTCACCTTATGATCTCAAAAATATTTTGTTTTTGTTCCAATTCTTTATAATTATGAAAACACAATTATTATTATTAAAAAATATGGAAGAAACACTTTCTGTTAAATAACACACAAATCACAACAACGCTAATTTGTCACTGACCTACGCAAGATGCGAAAAACTAGCATAGACGTGTGAAATTACAATATTTGAATAACGGTATTTTTTTAATACTTTGTTTACTTGCTTTTTTTAAGCACAGTGTGTATTGTGTTACTGCAAAACAAACTTTGACAAAAATCTCGTCTGCTACAATTTACGATTATTCGAATATTTTTGTTTTTCTGTACTCAAGCAGGTACAATGGCAACGAATGGGTTAAGTTTCCTGAAATCGGTTCAGATTTAGATATAGCTTCCATAACTGAAGGAATGAAAAATTTAGTACCGGTTGCAGAATGACATGTATATGGATCCAATTGCATTTTACTGGCCCTTTAAAAAAATGCAAAATCTGTTAGGATTCAACTGCTGAATATACCCAAAGTGGTGAAGTGTATCATATAGTCGGCCCCGTCCGACTTTACTACTTTCCTTACTGGTTTTCCATTTGTTTAAATAGCAATCTTCTGAGATTACCACCATTGAACTATACCCACTAATTTTATGTAAGTTAAATGTCACAATTATATTTTTCATACATATTTTTGCATTTCCTATTTATATTTTCCGTTGACTTCAAGTTTTGAACTTATAAAAACACATTTTAAAATTACTTCAAACTTTATGTCTTCAATCTATGCAAAAATCTAAAAACTCACTGACTTTATTGAAAATAGTTTAAATGTGTTATTTGGTTCCTCTGATTGTTTGCCGTTTACTGCGGCCATTGACGTTGTCGTGGCAGATGTAATAGGACACTATGTCTTCTTGTATGTAACATGTTTTGATAAGGATTTGCAAACTGTTTCATTCTGACTTCTTTGATATGTGTAGAGTTTTTGGTAATCTAAACAGAATTCGTATATGTATATACACAAATACATATGTATAGATTTGTCGTCATGTGCGAAGATTAGGTTGGAGTCCTCAAAAGTTATGGAAATTTGACAAACAGACAAAAAGTTGGCATAAACACTATGACATGTGTAGTTTTGTTGGTTAGTAAATGACGCCACCATAACTATTGTCTATAACTTGATTTTTATTCCTATGTTATTTTTGATGTGACATTTGTTTCTTATCTTGGGGTTTCTTTATTTTTTTTGGTATATTGTAACTTTATTTCATATAAAACTTAGCATAAATTAGTTTGAGGTTATCTGCATGCGCGTGTGAGTGTTGTTTGTAATCAATTCAATATGTTAACATGTTATGCTTTGCTTTCGATTTGGGTATTCGGAAAAGGAAACATCTACAAAGAAGATTTGCGTCATATTGTCCTCAATGTGGCTTCTTTTCCTTTCCATGTCAAATATGTGGTTCCAATAAATCATTTTATATAAGTAATTGTTGGATAGATGAATTCATTAGATAAAGAATTTATAATAACTTTTAAAAGAAAAAAATCAAAGAATTATTTTGGGGATGTGGGAAGATAAGGGTAGCATGGGTTTCAATATATGAAATGTAAAAAATAAAAATATTAAATCCTCCAGCATGTTCCTATTGATGGCAATGTGCAATTTTAATTGCCAACCACACTCATATACATTTCTTTTGCCAATTTATATTGGTCCATTCGCTCAATGCAAGACCATCGACAACAAATGGAAAAATAGGGTCTTCATTTGAAATGAATATCTGTCGGAGGGGTTTTTTTATCCAATTTCCCGATGTATTTATAAAAGTAAAGTTTACACTATTGCCGCACCAATAACCGTTGCGTATTCCGTTGCAGATTCCGTTTGCAATGTTGACAGTTGATGGAGATGACGGTGGTGATGATGCCGACTCTGCATATTCACGTTCATCTGAATGCAAAAGAGCAGCCATCAAACAGAAGGCATTGGTTGTGAGTTTTTTCCTTTGCATTTGGACATTCTACATTCATTTAAATTCGTTGTCATGTTCATTGTGTGATATTTACAGAGATATACACACAGCATTTACATACACTATATGTCTGGTGACATTTCCTATGTTATATGTACCATATCTTTCCTCTCGGTTCTGCTACACTTTTGTCAACGACCAAATTTTCGTAACCACCAAGCATTTCCTTCTTAACCTTTTATTTTTTTTTTTTTACACAACCTTTTGGTTTTTCCACATCCACTGCCTATGTGACATATCGTATCATCGGCGTATCTACCTCTACGCCATGGCTTGAGGCCACCTTAAAAGGGTATGTGAACTGTGAAGCGTATAAATTGAATTTCCGTTGACAATTTTTGACTTTCGTGCGTCGTATAAACGGCAATGCATGTCGTCGCAGCATTGCCGCCACATTCATTTGCCAGGGATATTGTATTCGGTGGTATTCGCTCCGTTGCATAGATACAAATATTTGTTAAGATATAAATGCGGCCACAAATGCATCGCAATCTGTAAGGAGAGGGTGCAATGGCTTCAGTGTGTTATATTGGGGTTCGTTAAGGGTCGTTGAGCACCAAAAAAATAATATTTGTATAAATTTATAAATTATTCAATCATTTAAAGCAATTTTGTTGAAGTTGATAGGGGAATGAGTTATCTTAATAGCTAGCCATTAGGGAAATTTTAATATTTCAAAATAATACGAAAAATGGGTCAACCAAGATATTTTGATTTTAATGACAATTGAGTATTTCTGATGAAGAATGGTGTTGTGAATGGTGTTTTAAGATTCCGATACTGTAGCAGCCAATTATATGTCAGTCAGTGTCAGTTTTTGATGTTAAGGATGCACCTCGCACAGGTAGGCCGGTCGTCGAAAATGTCGATAAAATCGGAAAAATTATCGAAGTTATGCAAGCAGTCGTGCCATCGCCTAGGAGCTAAAAATCGACCATAACTGTTTAAACCATTTACACAAAGCTGGATTCAAAATGAAGCTCGATATTTGGGTGCCACACCAATTAGCAGGAAAAATACGATTAACCGAATTTCCATCTGCGAAGTCTTGGCCAATCGGAATGAGATAGACCCATTTCTTAAACGGATAGTGACGGGGGATGAGAAAAGGATCACAAACGATAACCCTGTGCGAAAACGATCGAGGTCATAGCGCGTTGAAGCACCTCAAATGGTAGCCAAATCAGGACTAACGGCCAGGAAGATTCTGCTATGCATTTAGTGGGTCTGGAAGGGTTAATTTATTATTAGTTGCAATCATATGGCCAAACGCTAAATTCTGATCTCCACTGTCAACAACTGGACCGTTGGCAGATATCAATTGAATAGCAAACGGCCAGAATTGACCAACAGGAAAGGTGTCGTGTTCCACCAGGACAACGCTCAGCTACACACATCTATATTGACTCGCCAGAAACTTCGAGAACTTGGTTGTGAAGTTTTAACACATACAGCCCGGACTTGGCACCAAGCGTTTATCATCCTTTTCTTGCATTGCAAAAAGTCTTTAATGATAATAGAGAGCAGGACTTCTATGAGAGAGGCACTATGAAGTTACCTTTAAAATTGCAACAAATCATACAACAAAAAGGTGCATATTTGGCCCATTCCCATATTCGGTCATTCCCAAGCATGTTAAATAAAGTACAGGTCGCATTTATGATCCGAATTGGATGAAATTTGGCACAGCTCATTTGTTTGGCCCAATGACGAACCCTATTGAAATTGGGAAAAATCGGTTTACATTTAGATATAGCTCCCACATATATTTTCGTCCGATTTTATGTAAATGGTGTAGCAAATTCCCTATATATCCTTCGATTTGCACGAATATTGGCATAGCGTAATGAATTAGCTCTAGAATGATGTGTGTAAAGTTTCCTGAAATCGGTCCAGATGTAGATATAGCCCCCATATATATTTTCGTCCGATTTTATGTAAATGGTGTACCAAAGTCCCTATATATCTTTCGATTTACACGAAATTTGGCACAGCGTATTGAATTAGCTTTAGAATCATGTGTGTTAAGTTTCCTGGAAATCAGTCCAGATTTAGATATAGCTCGTAGGATTTAATGTATATGGTGTACCAAAGTCCCTATATATCTTTCGATTTGCACGAAATTTGGCACAGTGTACTAAATTAGGTTTAGAATGATGTGTGTTAAGTTTTCTGAAAATCAGTCCAGATTTAGATATAGCTCCCATATATATTTTCGTCCGATTTAATGTAAATGGTGTATATAGGGACTTTATATATCTTTCGATTTGCATGAAATTTGGCACAAAGTACTAAAGTATTTCTAGAATGATGTGTTTTAGGTTTCGTGAAAATCGATATATCCAATCCAATATATATTTTCGTCCGATTATAGGTAAATGGGTCTCCAAAGTCCCTATATATCATTCGATTTGTACGAAATTTAGTATAGCGCAATGAATTAAGTCTAGAATGATGTATGTTAAGTTTCCTGAAAATCGGTCCAGATTTTGATATAGCTCCCATATATATTTTCGTCCGATTTAATGTAAATGGTGTCGTCCGATTTTACACAAAACTGACACAAACTTTTCACAACTTATTGGGGTTAGAATATTCTAGAAGTTGGTTTTAAATGCTTTACCATGGTGGGTCCAATAAATTTACTATAAAATAACGTGTGGCAAGTTTAGTTCAAATCGAATTAGATTTTGATATAGCTTTCATAATTTTGTCCCTTGTCCATAAAAAATTCGACGTCTTCTAGGTTTCATCTGTTGGATATACCGAAAGTGGTGAAGGGTATCATATAGTCGGCGCCGTCCGACTTTACTACTTTCCTTACTGGTTTTGGATCAATTTGGGTACTCCATATGTCACATATGCGGATATCATCTAGGTTTTGTAAAACCATTCGGATACTATTTGTAAGATTTTAAAATATTAATATTTGTCGAGTTTGTTGTTGGAAGGAATGGGCCCATGGATTTCATCTTGACAGTGCTCTAAGGAATGGAGTCCAGTTATCGAAACCAAAGTAGATTAAATTTCGTTACGGGTTCTTAAATAATACAATTCCAAAATTTGGCGAATTATCACCGCACCGCCCCATTTTCTGTATTTTGAAGGTTTCAGTCTGATTTTCAATCCAATATATTTATGTTGCTTAGCATTCCGTGTTCTTGATGGATAATAAAACTTCTTTGTAAAACATTAAGTATATACACATGCTTGCATATAGCTTCTCATGACGTCTAAACGAAGTGACCAAGACCACCGGATTCAGCAATTAGAAATATATATTGTCCGCTAACGCTGCAACTCTATTCCATTTCATGCATTACACTGCTGAGTCACTATAAGATTGAAATAAATTTCCTGCCTTTATATCATGCTATGTCACATGAAAAATTGTGCTTCCGCCACGATCGAATCAGACAATTAAATTTTTTTCACAGTGCTATAGAATGGTACTTCATCGCCCTACACAGATTTATGTTCATCGATAAACTCACGTACCATTAATTGTATATAAAATTTATCATTGTCTCTGAAACCTGGTCGGAGGCCCTATAAAACAAATTATGTGTCTGTTGTAATCACTATCGCAATAGTTAATTGTAAATGGGATCCATTTGAGGCAGACATTAGTCGGTGCTTTGACGAAACTCCCATAAAAAATCTGAAAATTTGCAATTTTTATCCACATTTTCCTAACATATGACTTATGTCTGTGTCAATAGAGGTGCATGTATTGACATAGTCTCTATATAAAGGTCCAGCCCCATTCTCGTATTTAGAAGTTTTTAGTCGACGGTAATTTTTTATTATTTGAGGAGGGAGAAACATTTTTTCCAAAAAATTTCAATATAAATCCATATTTCGATGACATATTTTGAATTTTCCTATGAAAGCTACTCTAATTCAGAATGAAAAATCCTTGTAGGGTGAAGAAATTTTTACACACATTTATATGTGTATGGGCAAATATTCGGTATTTTGGGTGTATGTGCACGTTTTTCAACCGAATTGACAGTAATTTGGTATTTTGAGTGTTTATTGCAAGTCTTATAACCAAATTAAGGGCATATTTTTTAGCCGAACGAACTCGTATTTTTTATTTATTTATTAAGTTAATTAATGTTTTTCCTGTACAACAAGACAAAAGTCTTATAAGTGGCAGTACAGGATTATATATATAATCACATGTCCATAATTTTTTAATAATAAGTATCTTAGATATTATAAAAGTGGTAAGAATGGAAAAAGGATACATTATGGAAAAGGATACATTATGGAAAAGGATACATTATGGAAAAGGATACATTATGGAAAAATAATAAATATGATTAATTGAGTTGAGATAATTTAAAAAAAATTGAACTACAATAAAAAATAAAAAAATGTTTCTATTACATCTATATATATAAAAATGAATTGCTGTTCGTTAGTCTCGCTAAAACTCGAGAACGGCTGAACGGATTTTTCTTATCTTAGTCTTGAAATATTTGTGGAGCTTCAGGGAAGGTTTAAAAGGTGAGAAATAATCGAAAACCGCGAAAAATTTGCAAAAAATATTATGAAGCATTGTCAATTTTTTTGAAATTTTCAAAGTATGTACATATTTTATTTTTTTTTCAATTGGATTGTCATTGTATTGAAAATATTTTAGGTGAGAATACAAAAAAAAAAATAATTCAGAAGGATATCATTGAATGTACACGCGATCATTGTATGCACACGTTCCACGAATTTATTGGGGCAATGCAAGAATTGAAAATCAGAAGACATTCGGAATCGAGATTGTGTCCATTCAGAGAATTCTAATTCACATATCCATCCAGTCAATGACATATTGCAGCAACTATAATGTGAAATTTTGGTAGGAAGATTTGACACCACATGAGAAAATGCCGAACAAAGGGGAATCCGTTGGTCAAACCTCCGAACGCATCGAATAATGTGGAGTATCATTGTATGGGGTCTATTCGGAAGCTCTCGTGAATATTGATAGGTACATTTTCAACAAAATATAAAATTACTGCGAAATACGAATTCAATTAGAAGGTAAAACCAGAAAGGAAAGATGTAAAGTCAGACGGGGCCAACTATACGATACCCTTTACCACTTTGGATATATTCTACATATGTCTCCTAACAGGCGTCACTTTTTCGAAAGAACACTTTCATGAAATTGAACGAACTTGAATATGTGGTCTTTATGTGTTTCTGGAACCTATGCTAAATTTCATTTCATTCAGGAAAGTTTAGAGTCGTTTGAGTACAATGGGACTAATTTATGTAAATCGATGTAGAGCAAACTTGATACACGCTATTCGGTAGGCCGCACTCTTCAAAATTTAATCTCAATCTGACACCCGTTTGAAATATATATATGGAAGCATCTGCGCTAATTTTAATAACACGTA
>NW_026878264.1:0-105842 GCF_032173495.1 Musca vetustissima | reverse complement strand
AACTAAACCGAAACATTTTTGGGTGACGTTATCCACAAGGTGTGAGGACGTAACGTACGCGTACCAATTTCAAAGAAAACCCCGTTTGGAGTTGTGAAGGAAAGCCAGGAGGAAATTGCCAAGAACAATTTTTCCAGGAGGAAATTGCCTGTAACTAATCATCATACAACAACTGCTGCTACTCGCTGATAAATCAACAAACAATAATGGTAAACGTCCAAGAGCTTATTTCTCAGCAAGAAGAAAGAGGCAGTAATTTCGAAAAATTCGTCTCTACTATAAAGAAGGCACCTCTTGAAAGGAGAACGGAAGAGTTCTACAAGAGCAAACTTGATGAACTAAGGCTGTTATGGCAGAATTTTGAGAAGGCAGGAAACAGAATTCGCGATGATCCATCATTGTCAGAGGATGATCCGTATATTGCTCGGAATCTATATAGAACGATTGGGGAGAAGTTCAGCTCAACAATGGAATATATAGACGCGGAAATGAAGAAACTGAGGTCAGCCAAAAGTAAGCCAGTTCCCACCTTGAGAGAGAAATCGACTGAAGTTGTCGCAGGAGACAAAATACCTTCCCGTGTTGATGGACTTGTCAGAATGATAAATGCTCGAATGAGTGCCCTTAGTCGTCACTTGCAAGGCTTGGGCACAATCGAAGCGGAACAGCCGAAGCAATTTTATAGCATCAAAGAAGATACTATAAAAAAGCTATGGAATCAAATAACGGAGCTCTACGATGAAATATTGCAGCAGATTGAAGATCCATCGAAAATTGGATTAAGTCAAGAAAACTACGATATGCTGGAAGATTCGGTACAAGACAACTTAATAAAACTAGCAGTCTTGAAAGACAAATGCAGCGAAACTGTGACCATTGCACCTCAATTAGGGAGTGACGACGGCTTCCATCAAGGCTCTGCATGACACTACAAAGGAATGCATGCTAGCCCTCAACAATCTTCAAATCGACACAACGTCTTGGGATGCTCTATTGATTCAATTGATCACAAAGAAATTGGATCACGCTCTGTACATACGATTCATGCAATCACTGGCGAATCCGAAGGAAGTTCCTACTATGAAAGAGCTGTTTGTGGAATCGATTGGAAAAGCGGCATCTACTCACAAGGGTTCAATCAAAACTGTTTCGTCCGTAACATCAGTGGAGGATCACAGGAGTTGTAAACTATGCAAGAACGACTCCCATCCAATTTATCATTGTAAGAAGTTCTTGGCAATGACAGAAGGTGAGCGATTGAAATGGATACAGCAACATAAATTGTGTGTAAATTGTTTCAAATCGGACCATGCAGCAAAAACTTGTTTTTCTGGCAACTGCAAAATATGTAGTAATAAGCACAATACATTGCTACATTTGCCAAAAAAGTCTCAACCGTCGCCGAAGGCCTCAAATCAATCACCACCAACAAAAATCGATATCGCACCAGTCAACATTACTGCAGTTTCTTCGGCATCAGCAGAAGATCAGAAAAATGTAATCCTAGCAACGGCTAGAGTCATCATCAAAGCGGCTAACGGTATGTCAGGCGAATTTAGAGCGGTGTTAGACTCGGGTTCGCAAGTGAACATTGTGACGGAAAGACTCATACAAAAATTGTCACTTAGAACAGCAGATGCCTCTTTATCTATTTCCGGAGTCGGAAGGATTCAGAATAAGGCTTATCATCGGGTAAACATACAAATGTTATCAAGCAATTCTGAATTTTCCACAAATTTGGAAGCATTTGTTTTGCCCACAATTATACCTGCACAACCAAATCATGATTTGGATATACAAAACTGGCAAATTCCCAAGAATATTAGATTAGCAGACCCTAATTTTAACGTTCAAGGAAAAATTGACATTTTACTCGGAGCTGAGTTTTACTTCAGTTTAATGCAACCAGGCACAATAAAACTAAATGGTCATCAACCCATACTCCAAAATACTGCGCTTGGCTGGATTGTAGGTGGTTTAATTCAACAATCGTCAACGGACGACACATCAGCAGCGCTAACATGCGCAATTTTTAGTGAAACATCACTGGAACAAGCTATCGAAAAATTATGGAAACTTGAGGAAGTGGAATCAACTGAAAAGGTGATGTCTCCATTGGAAACCCTTTGCGAATCTCACTTCAATCAACATGTTAAGACGGATCAGAATGGTCGTTTCATCGTCAGTCTTCCGTTTCAAGAATCTCCAACAGCATTGGGGAAATCACATGCAATGGCTTATAACCGATTTATGAGCCTTGAACGCCGACTTCTACAGAAGGAAGATATCCGAAGCCAGTACATTAAATTTATGCGAGAATATGAACAATTAGGACACATGCAAAAGATTGACGTGTGTACCGTATCAAATCCTAAATATTTTATTCCGCATCATTGTGTTCTTAAGCCCGATAGTACAACAACAAAACTTAGGGTTGTATTTGACGCATCAGCGAAAACTTCATCAGGTCAATCGTTAAATGATCTAATGTACACAGGACCAATCGTGCAAAGTGAATTGTTTTCTATTTTGCTGAGGTTTCGATTGCCAAAATTCGTCTTCACAACCGATATTGAAAAGATGTACAGGCAGATTTTAATGCATCCCGACGATCAAAGGTATCAGCTAATTATCTGGAGAGAGGATCCATCCCATCCAGTCAGTTATTACAAACTTAATACGGTCACATATGGGACACGTTCAGCACCGTATCTGGCTACAAAATGCTTACAAAAGATTGCAAACGAGAACATGGAGCGTTATCCATTAGGCTCACAAATGCTGAAAGATAATTTTTATATGGATGACGGTCTCGGCGGTGCAGATAGCCTAAGTACAGCTATTGAAATCCAAAAGGAGTTAATAACAATCTTGAAACAACACGGCTTCATTCTAAGGAAATGGTCATCCAATACACCAAGATTGCTGAAGGACATACCACATAGCGATCGAGAAGTGAACCTGGATCTCAACGAATCTCAAACAATAAAGACGTTGGGATTATATTGGATGCCGCAAGCAGATCAATTTTGTGTAAAAACAAACATTGATCATAATGAAATCATATCAAAACGAGTAGTTACGTCTGAACTAGCAAAATTATTTGATCCGCTTGGCCTACTTGCACCGATTGTGGTGAAGGCAAAAATATTTATTCAGCAGCTGTGGCAACATACATTAGATTGGGACGAAGCATTACCCGAAAAACTTTGTGCCACTTGGAAAACATTTCGAAGGGAATTGGAAGGTCTCAACAACTTTAAGATACCGCGACATGTATTCTGTGGGGAGATCCCGACGAAAATCCAGTTGCATGTGTTTGCCGATGCATCGGAAAGAGCTTTTGGCGCGGCTATTTATATTCGTTTTATTGGAAAAGATGGACGAGTAGTTGTACGTCTGATCTGTGCTAAATCCAGGGTAGCTCCTTTGAAAAAACAAACTCTACCACGATTAGAGCTATGTGCCGCAGTGGTAGCAGCTCAACTGGCTACCAGGGTGAAAAATGACCTAAGGCTTCAGAATAATCCGATGTTTTTATGGACTGATTCTGAAATAGTACTCGCCTGGATAAAATCAAGGTCCAACGTATATAAGACTTTTGTGGCTAATAGAGTATCCACCATACAAAACTTAACATTGCCAGAACAATGGAACCACGTTAAGTCAAAAGAAAACCCTGCCGACATTTTATCCCGAGGACTCTCGCCAGCTGATCTTTCTAAATGCCGATTATGGTTTCATGGTCCAGTTTTTCTTCATGGAAAAGAAGAACTATGGCCGACCAAATTCTCTCCGCAAGAGGATATAACAAATAGCATGGAGTTAAAGACTGCAGCTACGACGTCAATAGTAGCTTCTGACATGCATCTAATACATATGATCGAGCACAAAAATTCATTCAGGAAGTTACAAAGAATTTTGGCATACGTGCTTAGATTCACCAGGAATGCACGTATGCAAAAGGCACATCGGCCTCAACATATAGCAGTGTCTTCCAACGAATTAGACGACTCCCTTCGTCTAATAATTCAAGCCGTACAATCATCCGAATTTGCAGCTGATATCAACGCATTGAAGGCTGAAAAGCAGATTAATAAGCATAGCTCGCTATGCAGTTTATGACCGTTTTTGGATGATGAAGGCATTCTTCGCGTTGGAGGAAGATTGGAACATGCTATGCTACAAATGGATGCGAAACACCAAATGATATTGCCTTATAATGATCCTTTGGTGAAATTGCTATTTAAGACAGTTCACGAAGAAAACAAACATTGTGGAGCTCAAGCCCTGTTAAACGCAATAAGGCAGCGATTCTGGCCAATAAAAGGCAAGATAACAGCAAGGTCTACCGTTCAAAGTTGCGTAAAATGTAATAGAGCGCGACCACAACTGTATCAACAAATAATGGGAAATTTGCCAGCAACAAGGGTAGTTCCTGCTCGAACATTTATCAACTCTGGAGTCGACTACTGTGGGCCATTTTGGATACATAACAAGGTCAGGGGCAAACGACCAACAAAGGCTTATGTCGCTGTATTCTGCTGCTTTGCAACAAAGGCTGTTCATTTAGAGCTCGTATCGGACCTATCAACCGAATCATTCATTGGCGCTCTTAAACGATTTATAGCTCGCAGAGGTCATTGTCAAAATATATATTGCGATAACGCTACAAACTTTGTTGGAGCCAAAAATAGTTTAGAGGAATTATCTGAAACCTTATATTCGGACAAGGCGCAAGAGCTACTTTTATCAGTTGCAAGTTCCAAGGGCATACAGTTCCATTTCATTCCACCAAGAGCTCCGCATTTCGGAGGCTTATGGGAAGCTGCAGTGAAATCCGCAAAACATCTCTTGGTCCGTAGTGTTTCAACGGAAACACTTACTCATGAAGAATTAGAGACAATAATAGTAGAAATCGAAGCTATTTTAAATTCGCGTCCGCTCACACCTCTTTCAAACGATCCAGATTGCCTTGAAGCATTGACGCCGGGACATTTTCTAATCGGCGAAGCTCTAACTTCGCAGGTAGATAGTAGAGCAGAAACTTCGAAAACATCCAGTATAACACACTGGAAGTTAATTTCGCATATTAAGCACCAATTCTGGAAAAGGTGGTCGGAAGAATACCTACAAGAACTCCAGCAACGTAACAAATGGAGACAAAAGATGCCCAATCTTAGAAAAGGAGATATGGTCATTATGAAGGAAGACAATCTACCTCCAATGAAGTGGCCATTAGGGAGAGTTCTTAACGTATTTTCCGGTGATGACGGAGCTGTAAGAGTTGCTGAAATAAAAACCCCAACCGGAGTATTCAAGCGGGCCATCCATCGACTAGCACCACTGTCTCCAGAAGATCATGATAATGCTATAATTGACAAAGATACAACTCAAGAGAGCACAATTTCCCACAAGAAAAAACCGGTAACAGATGAACATGGAAGAGATGCCATTCCGGCAAAAAGAGTGAGAATTACAAACAGTCCTATAATACTATCAGTATTATTAACATTGTTCCTAATACCTACGGTCCTGTGCAACAATTTGAAAGTTACACAATTTCACAATGATCCGGGATTATATTTTGAAGGATTAGGAACAGTGAAACTGAATACGGCAGAATGGAAGATGTTAGTATATTATGACTTGAAGCCCTTTGTTTCGGAACTAGAGTCATTGGCATCCGGCTTACAAACGTTGCAGCAAATGTGCCCTGTAATGCATCAGCATGATATGTGCAATATTTTTGTAAACAACCTGAAGCAGACGAAAAATGAATTACTACAAGACAAAGAATTATTCATCAATAAACGTGTAAAGAGATCTCCATTTAACATAATTGGCAATATTGCGCACTCACTTTTTGGCGTTCTTGATGCGGACTATGCAGAAGAGATGTCAAAGACTATCAACCAGGCAAAAAGCGAACAGGACCACATAATCAGTCTATTGAAAAATCAGACTTCAATAATTGATTCAACTATTAATGTTATAAAACAGGATGAGATTAACACTCACCAAAAAATACGGGAGATTTTGAAAATGGTTGACAAACACAATAACGATATAGCCGAAGAATCCGCCCAATTCAACACTTCTATCAACGCATTTGATGTTATCCGCAATAAATCTACAGAGAACACAGGCCGAAATCATTAATGTACTTACTGATACTCATCATGGAAAAATCAGTCCCCTGTTATTGGCTCCTCATCAATTGAAAGAAGAAATTAGTGTCATCAAGGCTAATCTTCCAATTTCACATGCTTTGCCAACAGCAGGTGACAATTTGATTCAACTTTATAAGCTTATGAGTGTCAAAGGGGCAGTTACAAAATATGAAATAATTTTTGAAGTGAAGATACCCTTAGTTAACCAACAGTTTTTTGAGTTGTTCAAAATAGTTGCAGTTCCAACAATACAAAATGACACCTTAATCGCCATTCTACCTGAAACGGAATACATATCTACCGATGCACATAGAGAAGAATATATTCTTTTCAAATCAAAGGATATTTCAAGCTGCCTCAAACCAAACGATGATGAATATATTTGCAGAAATCAGCAGTCAAAGCTCAAGAAAAATGCACTTGTTAACCCTTGCGAGATCAATATCTTCAATAACCAATCAACTAGCAATTGCCGTCTTCACAAAATTACTGGAACAGCAGTTTGGAGTCAATTACATCATCAAAATAAATGGATCTTTGCTACTACAGCCGATATTGAATCTTCCATGGTATGCGGATCTGAAACCAACCTTATCATCATTAAAAATTCCGGAATAATGGAAATTGGTCCTAACTGCGTAATAAAAAACAAATTTGTTACGATACATGGGCATTTTGCAGCTTCCAGTAGTTTACATACATCCTATGTAAGATTGAAAGGCATTCAATATATAAGTCGACAAGAGGAAATTGAAAAGGTTTCAACAAATACCAATACCACCTCTTACAAGATTCATCAAGAAGAATTGGATAATATACAAAAACAGTTGCATGAATCAACTCTAAAACACCTACCACAATTAATACACTCATCAAATCAACATCATCATGCAGTTAGCTACGCATCTTTAGCTTGCTGCATTCTTATTTTACTTGGCCTGCTGAGTTGGAGAATCCACACAAAATTTAAGAAGCCGTCTCAATTCATACCTACACCAGCTATAAGATCTCATCAATCAACAATCGATGTTACAATGGAGTCATCCCCACATGCATCCAACCCAGGCGCACTCGTTACTTGAACAATGTCAACGCGGCGGAGAATGTTAAAACATACATAAATATTTTTTTTATTGTTCTATAAACATACTTTAGATTTAATTACTAAAACAAACAATAAATACAAAATCAAGCACACCTACATATTTGTAAGTTCTAAACTGCTTATACAGCATTATTATGTCACATATTTGGACTATTTTATTGTTACAGTTAATTTTCTTTATTTTAGTTCATCGGCCACTAGTTCATTCACTTTTGCAATGTTTTATAATTTTCTTTAACACATTTATTTATTTTGCTTACATAGCATTTAATGTCTACTAGTAGCCGACCTACATTACTATTAATTTATCAGCATTTATCAATTGCATTTTGTAATTAATTATGTTAAGAAATTTTGTATATAAAGAAAGCCAGAAATAAAGAAAATTCAGTCGTCTTTTGTAGTGACTAAACTAAGAGTTTTAATTACTATTTAGGCGGCTTCCTTCAAGTTCATGTGCTTGCAAGGAAATTAATTTGGATACTAAGTGTCAGTTCAAATTTATGTGTTTGAATTGAATCCCACTAGATCCTGCTATCAAAACAATAGGCAATGAACTTACCTTTGTTAACAGAATTAGAGAGGAGGTATTAGATATAACAATATGTTCAGCGAACTTAATAGATGAGTTCCAGGAATGAGGAGTCTCAGAAGAGTACTCTTTTTCTGACCACATGTTCAAAATCCTACGACCACTGCCGAAACCCATATACTTCCAAAACAAGTCCAAAAGTAATTGGATAAAGTTCGGGAGACTAGTCAAGGATAGGTTAGGGCAACCCAATAATGAGTGCATAGATACGAATGACATAGACAAAAACGTCAACAAATTAACAGAAGTAATTGTAAAGTCTTTTCAGGAAAGTTGTCCTCTTCGAGGAAAGAGATCTGCTTTGAAAAACACTGGATGAGATTCGGAATAAAGGAAAAGAGGTCCGAAAGCTTTACTACAGAGCACGCCGTCAAAAAACTACAGTATTCTGGGACAACTTCCACGATTAATGGAAAGAATACAATAAAATGACAAAAATCAAGAAGTTTCTATCTAAGGCCCACACCCAAACAGAAACTATGGTAGACCGCGAAGGTAACAGTATAGAAATAATTGAGGAAACATTAAGGCTTCTAGTGAATGCTCACTCCCACTGAACACATCGATAATGGACGATGCCAAGGCAGATAGGGAAGAAAGATCAGAGGAACCTATGATTGGCAAGTCAATGGTGTTATACGCCTTAAAAAGCTTCTTACCTTTAAAAGCGACAGGAACGGAGATATGACGTTTTACTAGATAGACGTCTTCTCCGCTTTACTAAAAAAGAAGCGGTATATTTATTACCATATCTAGCTGTACTCTCGAATGCATGTTTAAGGTTGGTGTACGCACCAAAAGCCTGGCAGGAAGCCAGGGTAGTCTTGATACCCAAACTCGGCAAGGCAAACTACTCAACACCAAAATCATACCGACCAATAAGCCTAATTTTATTCCTACTCAAAACCATGGAACGTAAAAAAGTGAAAACGTATTACATTGGGAAACGATTTAGTAATACATTATAATAATGCGTAAGAATCGAGAAAAGAATATAATTGAACAAAAAGTTAGTTAAAAGACATTATATGGATTATATTATATATCCCAAATAGGTTTATTTAAATTGACAAAAAATTCATACTAATTAACTACTCGTTTCCCAAAGGATACGATAAGGTATGGAATGCTTCGCATTTTTCTTGATTTATATTTTTGAAGTCCCGTTATCTGCGGAATAAATCTGTCACTCTTTGTCTGTGTCTTAGAGAAAGTCGGTGGAAAATTATTAGCAAAAACGTTGTGAAAATGAAATGAATAAAGAACGCTATAAAAATATAAATTGTGAAATCACTGATGTTCAACATGTTTGCAATAAAACCTACATTGACAGAATTCCCATAAAATATAAATCTGATCTTCAAAAGTGTAAGTAATGAAATAATGATAAAAAATTCTCATATCAATAATAACAATATAAGATAACAATAATGGTAATATTTGTATTACATGTGACCAAAAATATTCTGTGAATACGTCTTATTTTTCTTTTAAAACTGTATGTAAAATCGTTATATTTGGATTGTAAAATATATGAATAAAAGCAAATGTTTTCATTTAAAACCAACAGATTATCTAATGAATCTCAGAGAATATATTATCAGTCATCGATTACATTATGCATTATTTGGATAGTGTAGAGGAATATATTATTTTCGTAGGACATGCAGCGTGTTACGGATAATGCATACTGTTATCAATAAATCATAGTGGCTGTGCATTACCCGTTCGTTTACCACCGATTATATTTTCCCACTGGGATGCGTATATAAAGTGGAGACCAGTGGAAATGAGGTAGTACACCATATTGAGGGCAACTTCGCTAAGAAAATGTATACCTTAGCGTCATTCAATGTCAATGCTTTCAACAATGTCAGCACTAATACGCCCATCCAATCCAAAGGTACCTTCCAAGTTGACCGGGCAATCATAGACTGCGTTAAATGTATGATAGCTGTAGCATACAGGACATAACAATCATAAACAATGTGGGTCAGGGAACACCACAGGGACTCATTTTGTCACCGCTAGTGTTGGTAACTACCATAAATTGACTCTTAAGGAACTTAACCGATGAAGGATTTGAACCAGTCTGTTATGCAGATGACGTTATAATATTTTTTTTTTTGGGAAAGAATCCTAACATACTATGCAGGAAAGCCGAATCGGTGCTAAGCATCGCCTTCGATCGGAGATATGTCTTTTCACTAGAAATACAAAAATACTTACTTACTTAGCTGGCTTGTGACAGAACTTTTGTTCCATAAGCCAAGCTTAAAACAGATTTCCAGGCGTGTCAGTCTTTTGCGCAGTTTTTCAAATTTGAAAGACCATTCGGCAATGTTGTCTTTCACTTGATCTTTCCATCTTATTCGTGGCCTTCTCCATCTGCGTGAACCATCAGCTGGTTCGCTTTTATATGCCTTTTGGGCTGGGGCATCTTCATCCATTCTCACAACATGGCCTAGCCAACGTAGTCGCTGCAGCTCAATACGTCTAACAATGCCGATGCCCGAGAATAGCTGGTACAACTCATGGTTCATTCGACGGCGATATTCACCGCCAACGAAGATTGGCCCATAGATCGTTCGGAGAATTTTTCTATCAAACACTACAAGAGCCGCCTTATCTGCTTGCGTAAGTACCAATGCTTCAGTTCCATATAACTGCACGGGTACTATCAGCGTCTTAAAGAATGTGAGTTTTGTCTGAGGGGAGGTGGTCTTGTTTTTGAGTTGCTTGCTCAGTCCATAGTTGCATCTGTTGGCCAACACTATCCTTCTCCGAATTTCAAAACTGATGTCATTCCTTTTATTTATGGCGACACCAAGGTATAGAAAATCTTTGACTACCTCGAAGATGTAGTTCCACAGTTGGTCAGAGACTAACGGATGTCTTGCGCGTTGATACCATCAGCTTGGTCTTCTCGCCGTTTACTGCCAGACCCACTTTGGCAAACTCCTTCTCAATTTGTACAAAGGTGGATGTTACCGCTCTCAATATTCGACCCATTATGTCGATGTCATCGGCGTAAGCGAGTAACATGTGTTGCTTGGTGTACAGACTGTCATTTCTGTTCACTTTCGCCCCTCGAAAATCTGGTCAATGGAGAAAGACAAAAATAGCTCAATATCAAACAAAGTTGGGTATCTGGGAGTAATTCTAGACAGGAAACTTAAATGGAAAGACCACATACAACAAAGGGCTGACAAGGCCCATAGATGCTGGTCTTTCTGTAGAAGAGCCGTAAGCTTCAAATGGGGTTTCAATCATAAGATGATACAGTGGATCTATAAGTTTTGTTGTGCAAAAATATACCTTATCACATACGTTGGTTCCGTCACCATTACATTTAATTTTGTAAACAATATTACACTTATTTTCTTTGTCAATTTTTGACTTTGTTTTACTAAATAAACTGTTGTCGTTTTATTGCTAATTGGTACACATCTTTATTAAAATATTTGAATTATTTAGTCTTTCTGAAAATCCAGATATATATATATATTATGGATTTGTATGTTATTTCATCTTTGTCGCCTGTGTTAGATTTTACTTTCTCTTTATCACGTGGAATAAGTCTTTTATGGTTTTAGAAGGGAAGTAATTTTTGCAAAAAATTTAATATATATTTTGCACATTTACTTGATGAAAACATTCGTCACTTATATTTAAGGGGACCCCCATTCTCGTCTACATGAATTGAAGAATGCCCCTATAAATTTTCAAGTGAAAATCTCAACAACTCTTGAAGATAGAGACGATTTATTGTGTCAGTATCAAGTGACGGCAAGAGTGATTCTCAAACTTTAAACTTATTTTTCTCGAAACATTGTTTTACGAATGGCGGGCACGATAACTCAAAAACTAATAATCCAATCGGTTTAAAATTTTGACACGTTTCTCTGGGAGAATATAGCTCACGTATGAACTAGGATAAAGCCAATCGGCGAAGAACTTCATTATTTTTTAACTTAATAAATTTTCAAAGTTCCGCCATTTTGTTAATTTTTGAGCGAGGTCAATAATCCTAGTTCATATGAGAGTCAGACGTACTCTTTCTAACACCCTTGGAACTTCCGGATTACGATGTTCCAGTGCGGAGTTATCATGCCCGCCATCAAAAATAAGGACTTAACTTTAATCACCAAAAACAACAACGACCAAATTTTGCAAATTTATATTTTTTCTTCTCTTTTAGATCTTCAATTATATATGTGTAAAGTTACAAACCTTAATATGCATTGGTATTTATTTACCGGCCCAATGAAAAAATTAAAAATTTTAAATCGAGAATGGTGGAGGTCCCCTTAATACTCTATTAATAAAGTTTATAGTCGTATTAATTTTCTCGTCGTGGGTGTAGGGTTGTTCTAAATAGTTCAGTTAACTGACCGCTGTTTTTAGTTCAGCTCTTTTCAGTGAACTAGGTCGGTCTTCTAGTTCAATCGTTCGCGAAAGCTTTTTTATTCAGCTGTCGTTTTAGTTCGGTCGTTCTTTTAATAGTTCATGAATCAATTTGCTTTTGCTTTATTGTCAAGTAACAAAAACAAGATTTTTATTTACTTTTATTGGAATTGAAAAAAGAGGACCAATATAGACGTAAATCTGAATTATAAGGTAAAATGCGATAATTTCTTTTTAAATCTTTTTAAATTTAGTTTTAAAACTATTTTTTTACACCAAGGAAATTCAACATAATCTCCAGAAGAAGGCTGGCATCGAGAATTGTACTTCGCCATGGTATATGATATGAGCTATAATATAGCTAAGGTTCTACCGCTGCAAGGTTCATTATAAAGATTATATATCAGCCGTGATGACGACAGGCATGTTTTTAATGTTTTAGAACAAGATGTGTTATTTTTGCTGTACAAAGAAGTAAATATTCATTGGCGTAGTTTGTACCTGTCAAAAAATAAAAAGTGTCTGGAACAGGTATATCTGTTATTTCTGTTAATTCAATACAATAACAAATATTTCAAAACATTGCTTAATAAAATACCACCGAAATAAATTCCAATATGATTGTAACCTTTAAATAAATAAAACGATTATATTCAGTATTTAATTAATTCAGTTCATTTAATTCATTATAAAAGGAAAATTAATTCAGTCAAAAATACAAAATAAAAAAGTTAAAACTAGATGCAATTTGTACTTTTTTTCTTAAACATAAAAATCAGGTACAGCTTTACATATTGCTATGGAGAAATATAAGGGAAGACACCTTTTCTGGTTTAAGAAGTGTTCTTCTGTCTCTTATAATTTGCTCTGTGCCAGAAAAAATTCTCTCGCAGGGTACCGACGTCGCTACAACACAAAGACGTTTAAGGGCATACGAATATACACGAGGATATAAATTCTTTCTCTCCCTACACCATTCTAATGGGTTCTTTTTTCGATCGAGATACTCCTCATTAATATATTTGTCCAATTCTCTGATGCCTGCCGCTGTGTTTTTATCAGAGTTCATAACCTGATCAGTTTCCTGATCGAAATTGGACCAAAATTCAAAGGTTTTGCTCTCTTCTCATTATTCCCAACATTCCCGATACTTTTTCGTTGGTGGAGGAACTTCTTGCAATAAGGCTGGTTAAAATATTGCACATACCCATCTCTTTTGACAGAGTTACATCCTTCTCGGCCGATTCCTCCACTGTAATTTCGTAAAATGGCTTCAAAATAGCAGACGCTTCTTTAAGAATGTCCCACTCATCCAAAAATAATAATAAATCTGGTCGGACCAAAGAAATAGTTGAAATTATTGCGTCTTTAAGCAAAGGTATACGCTCAACCATCTCGTATGTGGAGTTGCACCTCGTTGGGACCGACTGCTTCAATTTTAATTCGGGAAGACCCATCATTTGTTGGTTATTGAGCAGTTTCTTAGAATCCTTGGTGCTCCTTCAGAAGTGTTCCACAATATATTTCACTTTTGCCAATGTATCCTTTATGTTTTTAGGCCAGATTCCACTATTAAATTTAAGGAGTGAGCGAAGCATCCAATACCTCTCCATTGTGCCTGTCGTATTGCAGCCGTTATGTTTTCCGCATTGTCACTCACTACTGTTGTTATTTTATTTTCAATCTGAAAATCTGATATCAACGATTTTAAAAATTTCGTTAAATTATCAGCAGTGTGGTCCTCTTGAAATTCCTCGCAGGACAATAAATAAGACCTCAGGGTACAATTGTCATCTAAAAAGTGAGCGGTAATGGCCATGTAACATGTGTTAGTCCGCGAAGTCCATCCATCCGTTGTTAGGCATATAGCCGAAACTGATCGAACTGCAAAGGAGTAAGAGGGTGTTTGGCCCTCATATGTCGACTTAAATTCCCGTGGGATCCTCCAGCGATGCTTGGCAATAATTGAATCCAAATAGAGCTATGTTTTCTTTTTAAAGCCATATTAAAACTTTAGAAAAATATAATCGCTTTGATTCACAGAAAACTGGAAAATTATAACTGCCTTCGTAGTTTGCCAACATAAGATGCCAGCACCATAAAAGGTTGCAACATTTTTTATTATTTGTGTTTACTAAATGAAAGAGATGTGGGAATCATATGCAATACATAACGCAATCGGCGTCGCTTTCATTTAAACGAAATCGAACTAGATCAGCAAACAGCTCACATTTGAACTGAAAGAAACGATTATTATAGTTCGTTCTTTTAATGAACTAAAAAGAACAATTTTGTAAGACCTAGTTCAATCGTTCTTTTAAGTGAATCGTTCATTTGAACTAGTGAACTGTGCTACTCTACGTGGGTGTTTTGAATGGAAATTTATTAGTCGTCCAGTTGCCGTAGGCTTTTGGTGCCAATCAAGTAATAATTTGTTTCCTTGTCGAATTAACATTGCGTTTAAGTACGGCAGTTTCCTGTTTTCTTCTATCCATGGGGGAATTGATTGTTTTTGAGTTTAGAGTCTTGTCAATTTCACCTTTCTTCAAGATAAAAAAGGTCATCTACATAGTTGATTATTAATTTTGGTTTGTACACGAGTTTCTCTGCGGCAATTCTTCCATTACGATATCCGCACTGATTGAAGAAGCCAGTGATCACCATGTAATTTTATTTAAAATATCTTGAAACTTGGATACAAAAAGTTAATATTTCCATGAATATATTTTTTGGTATTTTTGTACGTCCACTGATAATATCCATTTTTCTGCTATCGTCCCTATTGCTAAATTTATTGGTACACTAGGAAATAAAGACATTTATTGGTACACTAGGAAACAAAGAAAACATCATCATATATAGCATCAACAACGTTTGAGCTTCATAGCTAATACAACAAAAACTCCTACGAAATATTCAAAACAAACGATAAAATACCGCGAAATTTACTAAACATGCAAGAAACGCACAAATATTACTATTACATGAACATTTATAAATTACTAATATAACAAAAACATAAAAAAGTCAGCAAAAAAAATATTCTCTCATAAACAAGTGAGAAATTAAAAATAAAGAAACCTACAACAACTGGGCGACTAATAAATTTCCATTCAAAGCACCCACTAGGTATACGTTGTCGAGAGTAAAAGTCAATTTTTAGACTTTTCGATTTTTGCCTCTGACTAAAAAGTCGATTTTTAGACTTTTCGATTTTTGCCTTTGACTAAAAAGTCGACTTTTCGATCTTTCGATTTTGTCAAACCTGTTCAAGATTGATTTTGGATTGGTGTCAACAGATGAAATAAAGTTCTGGAATGTGTAATCTTTGGGCAATTTCGGCTTTGTGATAATAAACCAAGTATTTATAAAGAAAGTCTAAAATCGATCTTTTGATCTTTGAGAAAATCGCTAAGTCGACTTCGACTTTTAGACATTTCAATACAAAAAGTCAATCGATTAGTCGAAACCAATACCTGATTATGGACGACATATATCCAAAAAAATCTATAAAATTCAAATTTTTAATAGCGTTATGAGCTTTTCAATATAGAGAAGAGTGTAAATTTGTGTACAGTACAATTTTTTACTTTTGAAAATGAAGGAGCACTTTCACCTAAACATTCAAAATTGCGGATGCGCCTTTTGTATTCATAACAGAGATTAAATTTCCAAAACTCATAACCTTTTTTCTGTTTATACCGCGCTTTTTGTAAAATAACTAAACTGCCAATTTTCATCGAATTTAGTGAATATTAAGGATTTTAGAGTCCAACAACGATTTTTTTTGAAACCCATTGTATGTAGGTATACCTAATCTCGATCCGATCTATATTGTTTTTCGTCACTTGATTTATAGGTATAAATTTCGAATTTGGTTGCATAATGACTTTTTATTGGCCAAAAGAGTGACAATTTTAAGACCCATTATTTGTGGCGGCACCAAGGTATATAAAATCTTTGACTACCTCGAAGCTCTAGTTCCACAGTTGGTCAGAGACTACCGGATGTCTTGCGCGTTGATACCATCAGCTTGGTCTTCTCGCCGTTTACTGCCAGACCCACTTTGGCAAACTCCTTCTCAATTTGTACAAAGGTGGATGTTACCTCTCTCAATATTCGACCCATTATGTCGATGTCATCGGCGTAGGCGAGTAACATGTGTTGCTTGGTGTACAGAGTGTCATTTCTGTTCACTTTTGCCCCTCGAAAATCTGGTCAATGGAGAAAGACAAAAATAGGTCAATATCAAAAAAAGTTGGGTATCTGGGAGTAATTCTAGACAGGAAACTTAAATGGAAAGACCACATACAACAAAGGGCTGACAAGGCCCATAGATGCTGGTCTTTCTGTAGAAGAGCCGTAAGCTTCAAATGGGGTTTCAATTATAAGATGATACAGTGGATCTATAAGTTTTGTTGTGCCAAAATATACCTTATCACATACGTTGGTTCCGTCACCATTACATTTAATTTTGTAAACAATATTACACTTATTTTCTTTGTTAATTTTTAACTTTGTTTTACTAAATAAACTGTTGTCGTTTTATTGCTAATTGGTACACATCTATAACATATTTGAATTATTTAGTCAAAATCCAGTATATATATACAGGGCTCCATCGAATAATCGGACAAGTGGTTGTCAGGTATAATAACGCTATACATTTCAAAAAAAAATGTCTAAATGTGTAATTTTTTCGCTTTTATTTACACATTACTTACTTATATTTCTGAACAATACAAAAAACAACAACTTTCCTAGTGATAACAGTAAATTTCGTCAGAAAAACAAAATTAACTCAATTTATTGTGTTCAACGCAAAATCGGACAAAGCAAAGTATCAATGTTTAAAGTCCCGTTATTATGCAAATATTAACTTCAAATCGGTATTTTGTTTGTCATATTCATTCGTAAATTGCATTTAGACCAAGAAAGTGGTAATACTAAATAAAAATAAATGTAAATGGCTCCAAAAGGGAAACAATCCAGTGTGGAAATCAGGCAATTAATAGATAAATTGAGTTATGAAGATAAAACAGTAAGAGAAATTGCCGAATTGGTAGGAATGAGTAAATCTACTGTCCACGACATTATAAAGAGGTTCCGTGATGAGTTCCGATTGACCAATAAAAGCAGAGAAGGTCAAGGGAAGATATTAAATGAGCGAGAAGAGCGTTCGATATTAAAAGAAATAAAACAATATTCATTTTAAACCGCAAAAGAACTTAAAATAAATTTAAAAACTCGCACTGGAAAAGATGTGTGCCTAAATACTATTCGCAATACATTGCATAAATATAATTATTATGGGAGAGTTGCAAGAAAAAAGCCATTTATTAGCCTTAAAAATAAAAACTGTAGTATAAAATATGCCAAGGAGTTTTTACTAAAACCAGACGATTATTGGAAGCAGGTAATTTGATGATAGATCATCTTAAAATAAATTTCTATTGATAGTTTTCATTATATTAAGGTTCTGTTTACTGACGAAAGCAAATTTAATTTGCACGGATCAGATGGGAAGATGTATGTGTGGCGTAAGCCAAATGCTGACTATAATAATGAGAATACAAAAGCCACTGTTAAGCACGGAGGAGGTTCCGTTATGGTTTGGGGCTGCATGTCGAGTGCGGGAGTAGGTAATTTGCATTTTATTGATGGTAAAATGGACAAATTTGTCTACCTCAACATTTTAAAACAAAATGTAAAGCAAAGTGCAGACAAATTGGGTATCGCGAACAACTTTGCCTTTTATCAAGACAACGATACCAAGCACACATCAGGTGTAGCAAAGCTTTGGTTGATCCATAACTGCCCCAAACATATACAAACACCTGCACAGAGCCCAGACCTTAACGTAATTGAGCATCTTTGGGAAGAATTAGCTAGGAGAGTGTATGAAAACAAATTTAACTCCTTAGTACAGCTTAAGGAGGCTTTACTGGAATCGTGGAACTCCATAGAGCCGGAGGTATGTCAGAATTTGGTCAAATCAATACCGAAGCGTTTACAGGCCGTTCTGGACAACAAAGAATATGCAACTAAATATTAGTTTCTCGATTTTTTGCATTTTTTACCATTGATACTTTGCTTTGTCCGATTTTGCGTTGAACACAATAAATTGAATTAATTTTGTTTTTCTGGCGAAATTTACTGTTATCACTAGGAAAGTTGTTGTTTTTTGCATTGTTCAGAAATATAAGTAAGTAATGTGTAAATAAAAGCGAAAAAACTACACATTTAGACAATTTTTTTGAAATGTAAAGCGTTATTATATCTGACAACCACTTGTCCGATTATTCGATGGAGCCACTGTATATATTATGGATTTGAATGTTATTTCCTTTTGTAGCCTGTGTTAAATTTTACTTTCTCTTTATCACGTGGAATAAATCTTTTATGGTTTTAGAAGGGAAGTAATTTTTGCAAAAAATTTACTATATTTTTTTGCTCATTTACTTGATGAAAACATTCGTCACTTATATTTAAGGGGACCCCCATTCTCGGTGTCAAAAAATTCATGTCAATCTACATGAATTGAAGAATGCCCCTATAAATTTTCAAGTGAAAACCTCAACAACTCTTGAAGATAGAGACGATTTATTGTGTCAGCATCAAGTGACGGCAAGAGTGATTCTCAAACTTTAAACTCATTTTTCTCGAAACATTGTTTTACGAATGGCGGGCACGATAACTCAAAAACTACTAATCCAATCGGTTTAAAATTTTGACACGTTTCTCTGGGAGAATATAGCTCACGTATGAACTAGGATAAAGCCAATCGGCGAAGAACTTAATTATTTTTTAACTTAATAAATTTTCAAAGTTCCGCCATTTTGTTAATTTTTGAGAGAGTCATATGAGAGTCAGACGTACTCTTTCTAACACCCTTGGAACTTCCGGATTACGATGTTCCAGTGCGGAGTTATCATGTCCGCCATCAAAAATAAGGACTTAACTTTAATCACCAAAAACAACAACGACCAAATTTTGCAAATTATTTTTCTTCTCTTTTAGATCTTCAATTATATATGTGTAAATGTGTACCTCTCCATTGTCCCTGTCGTATTGCAGCCGTTATGTTTTCCGCATTGTCACTCACTACTGCTGTTATTTTATTTTCAATCTGAAAATCTGATATCAACGATTTTAAAAATTTCGTTAAATTATCAGCAGTGTGGTCCTCTTTAAATTCCTCGCAGGACAATAAATAAGACCTCAGGGTACAATTGTCATATATAAAGGGAGCGGTAATGGCCATGTAACATGTGTTAGTCCGCGAAGTCCATCCATCCGTTGTTAGGCATATAGCCGAAGCTGATCGAACTGCTTCTTTCACGGTACACAAAATATCGTTGTACACTTTCGGCAGCAAATTTTTGGAAAGAGTTTGTCTCGTAGGTAGTGTATACCCAGGGCACTGTGACACAACCTCTATTAATTTCTTAAATTCTGGCTCTTCAACTATTTTTAGAGCATGGTGACCTTTCGCTACCATTTTCAACACTTCCCTATCGATCTCTTCCACCTTTCTTACTGGTGGTGGTCTGCGGATGTACTGGGTTATACGGCATTTACATTAGACCTTTTTTCCCGGGTTAACCTACTTTATGAGAATTTATTTGGCATATATTCAAAGGAATGCTAAATTTATTGGTACACTAGGAAATAAAGACATTTATTGGTACACTAGGAAATAAAGTCATTTATTGGTACACTAGGAAATAAAGAAAACATCATCATATATAGCATCAACAACGTTTGAGCTTCATAGCTAATACAACAAAAACTCCTACGAAATATTCAAAGCAAACGATAAAATACCGCGAAATTTACTAAAAATGCAAGAAACGTACAAATATTACTATTACATCAACATTTATAAATTACTAATATAACAAAAACATAAACAAGTCAGCAAAAAAAAATATTCTCTCATAAACAAGTGAGAAATTAAAAATAATGAAACCTACAGCAACTGGGCGACTAATAAATTTCCATTCAAAGCACCCACTAGGTATACGTAGTCGAGAGTAAAAGTCAATTTTTAGACTTTTCGATTTTTGCCTCTGACCAAAAAGTCGATTTTTAGACTTTTCGATTTTTGCCTTTGACTAAAAAGTCGACTTTTCGATTTTGTCAAACCTGTTCAAAATTGATTTTGGATTGGTGTCAACAGATGAAATAAAGTTCTGGAATGTGTAATCTTTGGGCAATTTCGGCTTTGTGATAATAAACCAAGTATTTATAAAGAAAGTCTAAAATCGATCTTGAAAAGTCGACTTTGCGATTTTCTCAAAGATCAAAAGTCGACTTCGACTTTTAGACATTTCAATATAAAAAGTCAATCGATTAGTCGAAACCAATACCTGATTATGGACGACATATATCCAAAAAAAAATCTATAAAATTCAAATTTTTAATAACGTTATGAGCTTTTCAATATAGAGAAGAGTGTAAATTTGTGTACAGTACTAATTTATGTATACAGTCCAAATTATTTAAACCGCTTCATATTCAAATTGTATGAATTCTGCCATCAAAATTATTTTTGATTTTAGTAAAAATGAATATAGAAAATGAAGGAGCACTTTCACCTAAACATTCAAAATTGCGGATGCGCCTTTTGTATTCATAACAGAGATTAAATTTCCAAAACTCATAACCTTTTTTCTGTTTATACCGCGCTTTTTGTGCTAGGATAAGAAGTTTGCGAACTGCCCTCGTATTAGAAGTAAACTGCCAATTTTCATCGAATTTAGTGAATATTAAGGATTTTAGAGTCCAACAACGATTTTTTTTAAAACCCATTGTATGGAGGTATACCTAATCTCGGTCCGATCTATATTGTTTTTCGTCACTTGATTTATAGGATTACGATGTTCCAGTGCGGAGTTATCATGTCCGCCATCAAAAATAAGGACTTAACTTTAATCACCAAAAACAACAACGACCAAATTTTGCAAATTATTTTTCTTCTCTTTTAGATCTTCAATTATATATGTGTAAATGTGTACCTCTCCATTGTCCCTGTCGTATTGCAGCCGTTATGTTTTCCGCATTGTCACTCACTACTGCTGTTATTTTATTTTCAATCTGAAAATCTGATATCAACGATTTTAAAAATTTCGTTAAATTATCAGCAGTGTGGTCCTCTTTAAATTCCTCGCAGGACAATAAATAAGACCTCAGGGTACAATTGTCATATATAAAGGGAGCGGTAATGGCCATGTAACATGTGTTAGTCCGCGAAGTCCATCCATCCGTTGTTAGGCATATAGCCGAAGCTGATCGAACTGCTTCTTTCACGGTACACAAAATATCGTTGTACACTTTCGGCAGCAAATTTTTGGAAAGAGTTTGTCTCGTAGGTAGTGTATACCCAGGGCACTGTGACACAACCTCTATTAATTTCTTAAATTCTGGCTCTTCAACTATTTTTAGAGCATGGTGACCTTTCGCTACCATTTTCAACACTTCCCTATCGATCTCTTCCACCTTTCTTACTGGTGGTGGTCTGCGGATGTACTGGGTTATACGGCATTTACATTAGACCTTTTTTCCCGGGTTAACCTACTTTATGAGAATTTATTTGGCATATATTCAAAGGAATGCTAAATTTATTGGTACACTAGGAAATAAAGACATTTATTGGTACACTAGGAAATAAAGACATTTATTGGTACACTAGGAAATAAAGAAAACATCATCATATATAGCATCAACAACGTTTGAGCTTCATAGCTAATACAACAAAAACTCCTACGAAATATTCAAAGCAAACGATAAAATACCGCGAAATTTACTAAAAATGCAAGAAACGTACAAATATTACTATTACATCAACATTTATAAATTACTAATATAACAAAAACATAAACAAGTCAGCAAAAAAAAAAAATATTCTCTCATAAACAAGTGAGAAATTAAAAATAATGAAACCTACAGCAACTGGGCGACTAATAAATTTCCATTCAAAGCACCCACTAGGTATACGTAGTCGAGAGTAAAAGTCAATTTTTAGACTTTTCGATTTTCGCCTCTGACCAAAAAGTCGATTTTTAGACTTTTCGATTTTTGTCTTTGACTAAAAAGTCGACTTTTCGATTTTGTCAAACCTGTTCAAAATTGATTTTGGATTGGTGTCAACAGATGAAATAAAGTTCTGGAATGTGTAATCTTTGGGCAATTTCGGCTTTGTGATAATAAACCAAGTATTTATAAAGAAAGTCTAAAATCGATCTTGAAAAGTCGACTTTGCGATTTTCTCAAAGATCAAAAGTCGACTTCGACTTTTAGACATTTCAATATAAAAAGTCAATCGATTAGTCGAAACCAATACCTGATTATGGACGACATATATCAAAAAAAAATCTATAAAATTCAAATTTTTAATAACGTTATGAGCTTTTCAATATAGAGAAGAGTGTAAATTTGTGTACAGTACTAATTTATGTATACAGTCCAAATTATTTAAACCGCTTCATATTCAAATTGTATGAATTCTGCCATCAAAATTATTTTTGATTTTAGTAAAAATGAATATAGAAAATGAAGGAGCACTTTCACCTAAACATTCAAAATTGCGGATGCGCCTTTTGTATTCATAACAGAGATTAAATTTCCAAAACTCATAACCTTTTTTCTGTTTATACCGCGCTTTTTGTGCTAGGATAAGAAGTTTGCGAACTGCCCTCGTATTAGAAGTAAACTGCCAATTTTCATCGAATTTAGTGAATATTAAGGATTTTAGAGTCCAACAACGATTTTTTAAAACCCATTGTATGGAGGTATACCTAATCTCGGTCCGATCTATATTGTTTTTCGTCACTTGATTTATAGGTATAAACTTCGAATTTGGTTGAATATTGACTTTTTATTGGCCAAAAGAGTGACTTTTGCCCCTCGAAAATCTGGTCAATAGAGAAAGACAAAAATAGGTCAATATCAAAAAAAGTTGGGTATCTGGGAGTAATTCTAGACAGGAAACTTAAATGGAAAGACCACATACAACAAAGGGCTGACAAGGCCTATAGATGCTGGTCTTTCTGTAGAAGAGCCGTAAGCTTCAAATGGGGTTTCAATTATAAGATGATACAGTGGATCTATAAGTTTTGTTGTGCCAAAATATACCTTATCACATACGTTGGTTCCGTCACCATTACATTTAATTTTGTAAACAATATTACACTTATTTTCTTTGTTAATTTTTGACTTTGTTTTACTAAATAAACTGTTGTCGTTTTATTGCTAATTGGTACACATCTTTATTAACATATTTGAATTATTTAGTCTTTCTGAAAATCCAGATATATATATATATATATTATGGATTTGAATGTTATTTCCTCTTGTAGCCTGTGTTAAATTTTACTTTATCTTTATCACGTGGAATAAATCTTTTATGGTTTTAGAAGGGAAGTAATTTTTGCAAAAAATTTACTATATTTTTTTGCTCATTTTCTTGATGAAAACATTCGTCACTTATATTTAAGGGGACCCCCATTCTCGGTGTCAAAAAATTCATGTCAATCTACATGAATTGAAGAATGCCCCTATAAATTTTCAAGTGAAAACCTCAACAACTCTTGAAGATAGAGATTTATTGTGTCAGCATCAAGTGACGGCAAGAGTGATTCTCAAACTTTAAACTCATTTTTCTCGAAACATTGTTTTACGAATGGCGGGCACGATAACTCAAAAACTACTAATCCAATCGGTTTAAAATTTTGACACGTTTCTCTGGGAGAATATAGCTCACGTATGAACTAGGATAAAGCCAATCGGCGAAGAACTTAATTATTTTTTAACTTAATAAATTTTCAAAGTTCCGCCATTTTGTTAATTTTTGAGAGAGTCATATGAGAGTCAGACGTACTCTTTCTAACACCCTTGGAACTTCCGGATTACGATGTTCCAGTGCGGAGTTATCATGTCCGCCATCAAAAATAAGGACTTAACTTTAATCACCAAAAACAACAACGACCAAATTTTGCAAATTATTTTTCTTCTCTTTTAGATCTTCAATTATATATGTGTAAATGTGTACCTCTCCATTGTCCCTGTCGTATTGCAGCCGTTATGTTTTCCGCATTGTCACTCACTACTGCTGTTATTTTATTTTCAATCTGAAAATCTGATATCAACGATTTTAAAAATTTCGTTAAATTATCAGCAGTGTGGTCCTCTTTAAATTCCTCGCAGGACAATAAATAAGACCTCAGGGTACAATTGTCATATATAAAGGGAGCGGTAATGGCCATGTAACATGTGTTAGTCCGCGAAGTCCATCCGTTGTTAGGCATATAGCCGAAGCTGATCGAACTGCTTCTTTCACGGTACACAAAATATCGTTGTACACTTTCGGCAGCAAATTTTTGGAAAGAGTTTGTCTCGTAGGTAGTGTATACCCAGTGCACTGTGACACAACCTCTATTAATTTCTTAAATTCTGGCTCTTCAACTATTTTTAGAGCATGGTGACCTTTCGCTACCATTTTCAACACTTCCCTATCGATCTCTTCCACCTTTCTTACTGGTGGTGGTCTGCGGATGTACTGGGTTATACGGCATTTACATTAGACCTTTTTTCCCGGGTTAACCTACTTTATGAGAATTTATTTGGCATATATTCAAAGGAATGCTAAATTTATTGGTACACTAGGAAATAAAGACATTTATTGGTACACTAGGAAATAAAGTCATTTATTGGTACACTAGGAAATAAAGAAAACATCATCATATATAGCATCAACAACGTTTGAGCTTCATAGCTAATACAACAAAAACTCCTACGAAATATTCAAAGCAAACGATAAAATACCGCGAAATTTACTAAAAATGCAAGAAACGTACTAATATTGCTATTACATCAACATTTATAAATTACTAATATAACAAAAACATAAACAAGTCAGCAAAAAAAATATTCTCTCATAAACAAGTGAGAAATTAAAAATAATGAAACCTACAGCAACTGGGCGAATAATAAATTTCCATTCAAAGCACCCACTAGGTATACGTAGTCGAGAGTAAAAGTCAATTTTTAGACTTTTCGATTTTTGCCTCTGACCAAAAAGTCGATTTTTAGACTTTTCGATTTTTGCCTTTGACTAAAAAGTCGACTTTTCGATTTTGTCAAACCTGTTCAAAATTGATTTTGGATTGGTGTCAACAGATGAAATAAAGTTCTGGAATGTGTAATCTTTGGGCAATTTCGGCTTTGTGATAATAAACCAAGTATTTATAAAGAAAGTCTAAAATCGATCTTGAAAAGTCGACTTTGCGATTTTCTCAAAGATCAAAAGTCGACTTCGACTTTTAGACATTTCAATATAAAAAGTCAATCGATTAGTCGAAACCAATACCTGATTATGGACGACATATATCCAAAAAAAATCTATAAAATTCAAATTTTTAATAACGTTATGAGCTTTTCAATATAGAGAAGAGTGTAAATTTGTGTACAGTACTAATTTATGTATACAGTCCAAATTATTTAAACCGCTTCATATTCAAATTGTATGAATTCTGCCATCAAAATTATTTTTGATTTTAGTAAAAATGAATATAGAAAATGAAGGAGCACTTTCACCTAAACATTCAAAATTGCGGATGCGCCTTTTGTATTCATAACAGAGATTAAATTTCCAAAACTCATAACCTTTTTTCTGTTTATACCGCGCTTTTTGTGCTAGGATAAGAAGTTTGCGAACTGCGCTCGTATTAGAAGTAAACTGCCAATTTTCATCGAATTTAGTGAATATTAAGGATTTTAGAGTCCAACAACGATTTTTTTAAAACCCATTGTATGGAGGTATACCTAATCTCGGTCCGATCTATATTGTTTTTCGTCACTTGATTTATAGGTATAAACTTCGAATTTGGTTGAATATTGACTTTTTATTGGCCAAAAGAGTGACAATTTTAAGACCCATTATTTAGGAGGTATACCAAATCTAAGTCCGATTTACCTAGTTTTGTAATCTGCTAATTTACTCCGTATTTGGTTGTATATGACGACTTGTACAAAATTTCATTCACCTACGATAAATCATTCTATTTTTGGCCGCTCATTATATTTTTGAACTCGCGACATAGTGTGGCGGTAATGAAAATAGAAGCAAATTGAATTTTATATTGGGAAATATATCATAAACAAACATATTTAAATTGAATACAATATTAGTTCCGTCTTTTAACCCTTTGTCCACAGGCAACAAAATGTTTTAGAGCTGAAATTTAATATGCTGCTTCTTTGGATTCCATATGTCAAGTCCTGATTATGGACGACACATATCAAAAGAAAAATCTAAGAAACTTAAATTTTTGGTAGTGTTATGAGCTTTTCAATATAGAAAAGAGGGCAAAAATGTTTATATATACAGTCCAAATTATTTAAATCGCTTCGTATTCGAATTATACGAATTTTGCCATCAGAATTATTTCTGATTCTTGAAAAAAGAATATAGAGAATAATTTAAAATTATTTTTTCGTCGATTTTGCATTTAGTTTTCTTGATATTGGACTTTTATTTTTCAGAAAAAATGTACTGTATCTTCCGAATGCAAGGATGTAGCGATGTCAAATTTTGTACATATCCTATTTAGGATAGTTGCATTAAATCTGTGAACAGGAATTTGTTCTAAGATTGCGGAAAAATTCGGTGCTCAAAGGATTAATATTAATTTGTGTATACAGTCCAAACTATTTAAATCGCTTTGTATTCGAATTGTACGATTTCTGCCATCAGAATTATATTGGATTCTTGAAAAAAGAATATAGAGAATAATTTAAAATGATTTTTCGTCGATTCAGCATTTAGTTTTCTTAATATTGGACTTTTATTTTCCAGCAAGAATGTGCTGTATCACCTAAATGCAAGGATTTAGCGGCGTCAAAATTTGTTCATATCCTATTTAGGACAATTGCATTAAATCTGTGCACATAAAATCTTTCTATGCTCAAGGAAAAAAAAATTCAGAACTCAAAGGGTTAATTGCAGAAATATAAAAAAATAACATATAATTAGCCCGTAGCATCTAAATTAAAATAACTCATGAATTAGTTTTATTTATTTAATTACATCATTACGGCATTCAAAAAGTATAAAAGAGCTTACACTAATATATTATTTTTATATTTTCTGCACGCTAGGTTGCATTTATCACACCGTGCGGCACGACATTTTTCGTACTGCTTGACCGAAAAAATAAAACATTTTTAAATGTACTAAAATAAATATTGCTCAATGTTTAAAAAATATACATAGATGACTTAAGTTGATAACTTACAGAAAAAGATGACAAGTGTTGCCATTTTAGCATTTTTGCTACTAAATTCTGGATTTTATATTTTATATTTAGCAGAAAATTTTTTATTTAGCATTTTTTAGCTTTTTTCCCTTTATAATTTAGCATTATTCTTTTTACAAAATTTTATGTATTTTAGTACATTTTTATAAAAGAACTTATATTACTACACATTTGCACATATAATAATGACAACAATTTGTGTAGTGATTAGAAAAATTTGGCATCACAGCCATTTTTATTGACTTTAAGGGAATACAAACATGCGAAAAAGGCGTTAAATCATTCCGGTCGAACTTTTTATACTTTTCACCAAATATATACACGTGGAATGATTTTAAGAACTTTGGGCAAAATTCCCGAAGAGGACATCAGAAGTGTCCACCATATCATTACTGCAATTTATTTGCAATGAAGTTTCCAACTGCTGCGACTTCCGATATCATAATTTTCAAACACAGTTAGTAGAATTTTTCCAATAATTATGAAGGGGTGGAACACGTGTCTGCATTCAGGTGTATCGTTTTATGTGCAAAGAAATTAAAAGCTTTGGTATTCAATCAGAATTCGAAAATACAATCAATTCTTTGAAAAATGTGTCCACACGAACCAAAAAATAAATTAAGAGGGTGCCGTTATATCGGAACTAACCGAGAAAGTGGAACAATATTGACAATTTTTGATAAGAATCCAAAATACCAAACTACAACTAAATCGGATGAAAAACTCCCAACTCCTTAAAGTACCGAATTATTGAACCCATCGTTATATGGGGCTACTCGTAAAAATGAACCAATTACATCCAATTCGGTTGAAAAACGTGTCCATATAAGGGGCGACCTGAAATGTGAATTAATACTGATAATTGTTGCTAAGAAGATTTGTCACACAATGTGAAACCAAAGTATTAAATAACAACCATTTAAGCTGGGAAACATGTGCATCCCGGTAAATAATCGATATAAAGGTGACAGTCTAAAAAAAAATCACTTTAAAATAATTCTAAGAGCGATTTAATTCTAAGAAGCGATTTAACCCTTTGATTGCGAGTTATTTATTGAGACATACGGACATTGCAATATCGAAGAATTTCATTTTTCTTAAGAATAAATGGGATCTCATGTGAATAAAGTTAACCATTTACGTACGGCGAATGGCATATTTAAAAATATTGACATAAATTATATTTTATAATAATTTTATTTCAATATTTATATAAAGTCTTATTCTATATAGTCCGTTTTCTCATATTTTCTAACTTTCCTCATTCCTTTTTGAACTTTTCAATGATAAGATCTCAAGGCAGGACAGTTAATGTTATTTATTAACTTCAGTAGTGTTGGCGGGTTATTTGGGATACCATTTATATTTTGGTATTGCAAAATAGTCAGCGGTATCCCACTTTTGTGTTTTTATAAACAAAACTATTTATTAGTGGGGAAAGTATGGCTTTGTCCACCAAAGGGTAAGTCAGGGAAGACTATAGCTTCGGATCTCCCCACTGATCCTCATCAGTTCCTTCAGTTTTTTGTTGGGGGTATTGTTCCCAGAAGATAAAAAAGGAAATAAGTATGAACACATATCGCTGACTTAACATGTCATAGCAAGAGCCCATATTTTACAATTTTACAGGAGAGACATGTGATAAATTCGACTTAGCGAACTTAATCATCACTATAAAAAAGCAACAAATGACATAATTGTATTTTTTTTTTATTAAATCGATGTATTTTTACTTATGGAGAAGTGGACTTATTGCCTTTTTACGTTAAGCCAGCGATTGATGATTCTGGATATGTAAATTGTGTCATTCCGGTTTGGTGTCAACCATTTATTTAATATTAGCATATTCCACAACTATGATTTAGTCATGATCGGTTGTCCCTCCTGGGTCTATGTTTGCTGTCAGTGAAGTGAAGGTACAGTAAGAAAAAATGTTGAACATATTAGTGCATGAAACTACCTTCCTGATTATACCATGCAAGAATATTTAACGCTTTGTGGCCCAATGTTACCCAAAGGCAACAAAATGTTTTAGAGCTTATATTTAATATGCTGCTAAAGATATATATTCGTTGGATTTCATATGTCAAGCCCTGATTATAGACGACACATATCAAAAGAAAATTCTAAAAAGAAATCAAATTTTTGGTAATGTTATGAGCTTTTCAATATAGAGAAGAGGAAAACAAATTGCACAGTACTAATTTGTGTATACAGTCCAAATTATTTAAATCGCTTTGTATTTGAATTACCATCAGAATTATTTTAGATTCTTGTAAAAAAGAATATAGAGAATAATTTAAAAAGATTTTTCTGTCGATTTTGTATTTGGTTTTCTTGATATTGGACTTTTAGTTTTCAGAAAAGATGTACTGTATCTCCCGAATGCAAGGATGTAGATCTGTGAATAGAAAACTGTTCTATGATTACGAAAAAAATCGGGCCACAAAGGGTTAAAAAAAACTTGCTCCGCCATTTTTTATCAATAAAGTTTTGGCAACACTGTCCACAGGCAACAAATTGTTTTAGAGCTTATATTTTATGTACAGTTAGTAGATATATATTATTTGGATTTATAATATCAAGACCTGATTAAAGAAGACATATTAAAAGAAAAATAAAAAAATATAGAAGAGGGTAATATAGAGAAGAGGGTAAATTTGTGTACAGTACTAATTTGTGTATACAATCAAAATTATTTTATTTCGTATTCAAATTGTACGAATTCTGTCATCAGAATTATTTTTGGTTATTGTAAAAACGAATACAGAGAATAATTTAAAATGATTTTTCTGTCGATTGATATTGAACTTTAATTTTTCCGAAAGAATGTACTGTATCTCCCGAATGTAAGTAATTTATTCAAACTAAAAATATAAACCCTAAATTTATTTTGAAATAAACAATTTTCTATGGACTAAATTCTATTAACTAAATTGACCCAATTATTGCTTGGCCAAATCTAAAGCAACTTGTAGATTTTTTTTATTATAAATAAATTAATTTTACTGCTAATTGATAGCAAACCGTTATGCCTACGAGGCATTGAATCTATAAGATGCTCAATTTGCTTCTTGAGCATCCTGAACCGTTGAGAAGAGGTTATGTTTGTTTCTTTTTGAATCTCTTTTGATTTTGCTATCATACAACAAAGACTTTTCTAGTTGCTGAGTTTTGTCCAAACAAAAATTGAGACAATTGCCTTTTCAATTTGAATTTTGCATTAATATCTTTTTAAAGATCCTGATTTGAAACAATGTGAAACCAAAGTATTAAATAACAACCATTTAAGCTGGGAAACATGTGCATCCCGGTAAATAATCGATATAAAGGTGACAGTCTAAAAAAAAAATCACTTTAAAATAATTCTAAGAGCGATTTAATTCTAAGAAGCGATTTAACCCTTTGATTGCGAGTTATTTATTGAGACATACGGACATTGCAATATCGAAGAATTTCATTTTTCTTAAGAATAAATGGGATCTCATGTGAATAAAGTTAACCATTTACGTACGGCGAATGGCATATTTAAAAATATTGACATAAATTATATTTTATAATAATTTTATTTCAATATTTATATAAAGTCTTATTCTATATAGTCCGTTTTCTCATATTTTCTAACTTTCCTCATTCCTTTTTGAACTTTTCAATGATAAGATCTCAAGGCAGGACAGTTAATGTTATTTATTAACTTCAGTAGTGTTGGCGGGTTATTTGGGATACCATTTATATTTTGGTATTGCAAAATAGTCAGCGGTATCCCACTTTTGTGTTTTTATAAACAAAACTATTTATTAGTGGGGAAAGTATGGCTTTGTCCACCAAAGGGTAAGTCAGGGAAGACTATAGCTTCGGATCTCCCCACTGATCCTCATCAGTTCCTTCAGTTTTTTGTTGGGGGTATTGTTCCCAGAAGATAAAAAAGGAAATAAGTATGAACACATATCGCTGACTTAACATGTCATAGCAAGAGCCCATATTTTACAATTTTACAGGAGAGACATGTGATAAATTCGACTTAGCGAACTTAATCATCACTATAAAAAAGCAACAAATGACATAATTGTATTTTTTTTTATTAAATCGATGTATTTTTACTTATGGAGAAGTGGACTTATTGCCTTTTTACGTTAAGCCAGCGATTGATGATTCTGGATATGTAAATTGTGTCATTCCGGTTTGGTGTCAACCATTTATTTAATATTAGCATATTCCACAACTATGATTTAGTCATGATCGGTTGTCCCTCCTGGGTCTATGTTTGCTGTCAGTGAAGTGAAGGTACAGTAAGAAAAAAATGTTGAACATATTAGTGCATGAAACTACCTTCCTGATTATACCATGCAAGAATATTTAACGCTTTGTGGCCCAATGTTACCCAAAGGCAACAAAATGTTTTAGAGCTTATATTTAATATGCTGCTAAAGATATATATTCGTTGGATTTCATATGTCAAGCCCTGATTATAGACGACACATATCAAAAGAAAATTCTAAAAAGAAATCAAATTTTTGGTAATGTTATGAGCTTTTCAATATAGAGAAGAGGAAAACAAATTGCACAGTACTAATTTGTGTATACAGTCCAAATTATTTAAATCGCTTTGTATTTGAATTACCATCAGAATTATTTTAGATTCTTGTAAAAAAGAATATAGAGAATAATTTAAAAAGATTTTTCTGTCGATTTTGTATTTGGTTTTCTTGATATTGGACTTTTAGTTTTCAGAAAAGATGTACTGTATCTCCCGAATGCAAGGATGTAGATCTGTGAATAGAAAACTGTTCTATGATTACGAAAAAAATCGGGCCACAAAGGGTTAAAAAAAACTTACTCCGCCATTTTTTATCAATAAAGTTTTGGCAACACTGTCCACAGGCAACAAATTGTTTTAGAGCTTATATTTTATGTACAGTTAGTAGATATATATTATTTGGATTTATAATATCAAGACCTGATTAAAGACGACATATTAAAAGAAAAATAAAAAAATATAGAAGAGGGTAATATAGAGAAGAGGGTAAATTTGTGTACAGTACTAATTTGTGTATACAATCAAAATTATTTTATTTCGTATTCAAATTGTACGAATTCTGTCATCAGAATTATTTTTGGTTATTGTAAAAACGAATACAGAGAATAATTTAAAATGATTTTTCTGTCTGATATTGAACTTTAATTTTTCCGAAAGAATGTACTGTATCTCCCGAATGTAAGTAATTTATTCAAACTAAAAATATAAACCCTAAATTTATTTTGAAATAAACAATTTTCTATGGACTAAATTCTATTAACTAAATTGACCCAATTATTGCTTGGCCAAATCTAACGCAACTTGTAGATTTTTTTTATTATAAATAAATTAATTTTACTGCTAATTGATAGCAAACCGTTATGCCTACGAGGCATTGAATCTATAAGATGCTCAATTTGCTTCTTGAGCATCCTGAACCGTTGAGAAGAGGTTATGTTTGTTTCTTTTTGAATCTCTTTTGATTTTGCTATCATACAACAAAGACTTTTCTAGTTGCTGAGTTTTGTCCAAACAAAAATTGAGACAATTGCCTTTTCAATTTGAATTTTGCATTAATATCTTTTTAAAGATCCTGATTTGAAACAATGTGAAACCAAAGTATTAAATAACAACCATTTAAGCTGGGAAACATGTGCATCCCGGTAAATAATCGATATAAAGGTGACAGTCTAAAAAAAAATCACTTTAAAATAATTCTAAGAGCGATTTAATTCTAAGAAGCGATTTAACCCTTTGATTGCGAGTTATTTATTGAGACATACGGACATTGCAATATCGAAGAATTTCATTTTTCTTAAGAATAAATGGGATCTCATGTGAATAAAGTTAACCATTTACGTACGGCGAATGGCATATTTAAAAATATTGACATAAATTATATTTTATAATAATTTTATTTCAATATTTATATAAAGTCTTATTCTATATAGTCCGTTTTCTCATATTTTCTAACTTTCCTCATTCCTTTTTGAACTTTTCAATGATAAGATCTCAAGGCAGGACAGTTAATGTTATTTATTAACTTCAGTAGTGTTGGCGGGTTATTTGGGATACCATTTATATTTTGGTATTGCAAAATAGTCAGCGGTATCCCACTTTTGTGTTTTTATAAACAAAACTATTTATTAGTGGGGAAAGTATGGCTTTGTCCACCAAAGGGTAAGTCAGGGAAGACTATAGCTTCGGATCTCCCCACTGATCCTCATCAGTTCCTTCAGTTTTTTGTTGGGGGTATTGTTCCCAGAAGATAAAAAAGGAAATAAGTATGAACACATATCGCTGACTTAACATGTCATAGCAAGAGCCCATATTTTACAATTTTACAGGAGAGACATGTGATAAATTCGACTTAGCGAACTTAATCATCACTATAAAAAAGCAACAAATGACATAATTGTATTTTTTTTTTATTAAATCGATGTATTTTTACTTATGGAGAAGTGGACTTATTGCCTTTTTACGTTAAGCCAGCGATTGATGATTCTGGATATGTAAATTGTGTCATTCCGGTTTGGTGTCAACCATTTATTTAATATTAGCATATTCCACAACTATGATTTAGTCATGATCGGTTGTCCCTCCTGGGTCTATGTTTGCTGTCAGTGAAGTGAAGGTACAGTAAGAAAAAAATGTTGAACATATTAGTGCATGAAACTACCTTCCTGATTATACCATGCAAGAATATTTAACGCTTTGTGGCCCAATGTTACCCAAAGGCAACAAAATGTTTTAGAGCTTATATTTAATATGCTGCTAAAGATATATATTCGTTGGATTTCATATGTCAAGCCCTGATTATAGACGACACATCAAAAGAAAATTCTAAAAAGAAATCAAATTTTTGGTAATGTTATGAGCTTTTCAATATAGAGAAGAGGAAAACAAATTGCACAGTACTAATTTGTGTATACAGTCCAAATTATTTAAATCGCTTTGTATTTGAATTACCATCAGAATTATTTTAGATTCTTGTAAAAAAGAATATAGAGAATAATTTAAAAAGATTTTTCTGTCGATTTTGTATTTGGTTTTCTTGATATTGGACTTTTAGTTTTCAGAAAAGATGTACTGTATCTCCCGAATGCAAGGATGTAGATCTGTGAATAGAAAACTGTTCTATGATTACGAAAAAAATCGGGCCACAAAGGGTTAAAAAAAACTTACTCCGCCATTTTTTATCAATAAAGTTTTGGCAACACTGTCCACAGGCAACAAATTGTTTTAGAGCTTATATTTTATGTACAGTTAGTAGATATATATTATTTGGATTTATAATATCAAGACCTGATTAAAGACGACATATTAAAAGAAAAATAAAAAAATATAGAAGAGGGTAATATAGAGAAGAGGGTAAATTTGTGTACAGTACTAATTTGTGTATACAATCAAAATTATTTTATTTCGTATTCAAATTGTACGAATTCTGTCATCAGAATTATTTTTGGTTATTGTAAAAACGAATACAGAGAATAATTTAAAATGATTTTTCTGTCGATTGATATTGAACTTTAATTTTTCCGAAAGAATGTACTGTATCTCCCGAATGTAAGTAATTTATTCAAACTAAAAATATAAACCCTAAATTTTGAACTTTTCAATGATAAGATCTCAAGGCAGGACAGTTAATGTTATTTATTAACTTCAGTAGTGTTGGCGGGTTATTTGGGATACCATTTATATTTTGGTATTGCAAAATAGTCAGCGGTATCCCACTTTTGTGTTTTTATAAACAAAACTATTTATTAGTGGGGAAAGTATGGCTTTGTCCACCAAAGGGTAAGTCAGGGAAGACTATAGCTTCGGATCTCCCCACTGATCCTCATCAGTTCCTTCAGTTTTTTGTTGGGGGTATTGTTCCCAGAAGATAAAAAAGGAAATAAGTATGAACACATATCGCTGACTTAACATGTCATAGCAAGAGCCCATATTTTACAATTTTACAGGAGAGACATGTGATAAATTCGACTTAGCGAACTTAATCATCACTATAAAAAAGCAACAAATGACATAATTGTATTTTTTTTTTATTAAATCGATGTATTTTTACTTATGGAGAAGTGGACTTATTGCCTTTTTACGTTAAGCCAGCGATTGATGATTCTGGATATGTAAATTGTGTCATTCCGGTTTGGTGTCAACCATTTATTTAATATTAGCATATTCCACAACTATGATTTAGTCATGATCGGTTGTCCCTCCTGGGTCTATGTTTGCTGTCAGTGAAGTGAAGGTACAGTAAGAAAAAAATGTTGAACATATTAGTGCATGAAACTACCTTCCTGATTATACCATGCAAGAATATTTAACGCTTTGTGGCCCAATGTTACCCAAAGGCAACAAAATGTTTTAGAGCTTATATTTAATATGCTGCTAAAGATATATATTCGTTGGATTTCATATGTCAAGCCCTGATTATAGACGACACATCAAAAGAAAATTCTAAAAAGAAATCAAATTTTTGGTAATGTTATGAGCTTTTCAATATAGAGAAGAGGAAAACAAATTGCACAGTACTAATTTGTGTATACAGTCCAAATTATTTAAATCGCTTTGTATTTGAATTACCATCAGAATTATTTTAGATTCTTGTAAAAAAGAATATAGAGAATAATTTAAAAAGATTTTTCTGTCGATTTTGTATTTGGTTTTCTTGATATTGGACTTTTAGTTTTCAGAAAAGATGTACTGTATCTCCCGAATGCAAGGATGTAGATCTGTGAATAGAAAACTGTTCTATGATTACGAAAAAAATCGGGCCACAAAGGGTTAAAAAAAACTTACTCCGCCATTTTTTATCAATAAAGTTTTGGCAACACTGTCCACAGGCAACAAATTGTTTTAGAGCTTATATTTTATGTACAGTTAGTAGATATATATTATTTGGATTTATAATATCAAGACCTGATTAAAGACGACATATTAAAAGAAAAATAAAAAAATATAGAAGAGGGTAATATAGAGAAGAGGGTAAATTTGTGTACAGTACTAATTTGTGTATACAATCAAAATTATTTTATTTCGTATTCAAATTGTACGAATTCTGTCATCAGAATTATTTTTGGTTATTGTAAAAACGAATACAGAGAATAATTTAAAATGATTTTTCTGTCTGTACTGTACTGTACTGTATCTCCCGAATGTAAGTAATTTATTCAAACTAAAAATATAAACCCTAAATTTATTTTGAAATAAACAATTTTCTATGGACTAAATTCTATTAACTAAATTGACCCAATTATTGCTTGGCCAAATCTAAAGCAACTTGTAGATTTTTTTTATTATAAATAAATTAATTTTACTGCTAATTGATAGCAAACCGTTATGCCTACGAGGCATTGAATCTATAAGATGCTCAATTTGCTTCTTGAGCATCCTGAACCGTTGAGAAGAGGTTATGTTTGTTTCTTTTTGAATCTCTTTTGATTTTGCTATCATACAACAAAGACTTTTCTAGTTGCTGAGTTTTGTCCAAACAAAAATTGAGACAATTGCCTTTTCAATTTGAATTTTGCATTAATATCTTTTTAAAGATCCTGATTTGAAACAGAAACAAGTTATACGGCATTTATTGTCTTTACAATTTCAGTTGCTTCAGTTTTTACCACCCGTGTATATTAATTTTATATGTATCCATAGTCATAGTATATGTACTTCTTTCGGACCGTGCAACAATCTTTTTTCCTACTATGTAAATAAAACGCATGTACATAATAACTTTTTACCGGTTTAACCAACATTATGAGGACGTATATGCAATGTAATTGCCAATTTTAAACCACTGGGTTAACAACAATACAATGCAAATTTACTATAATGACATAATTATACAAGGTAGTCTCATGCAGATATATCTTCGAAATGTACGCATATCATGTGTTCAGTGGCAAAAATTGCTAAATAATTTAGATCTATAAATATTTTAAAGTTCCCTGCTTCTAAAACTTAAAAATATAATTTCTAACAAACATGGTAAAACCTTGAGAGCAATGTTAATCTGAATAAATTAAATTTTGTTTAATTTATTGAAAATATGCCATTCGACATACATAAAATATTATGGGATATATTTTTCATTTTTCTTATTTTGAAATTGATATATGAATTACTTATTAAAATGATGTACTATAAACCCACAAAAATGGCATGTAGATAAATCACATTTCAGAAAGTTGTCACATAGGAATATATGATATATGCAATTTAGTTTTTGAGACAATGTCTAGTTGTGATTTTTTATTTATACATTTGGAATAAAAAATAAACAATTTTAGAATATGTATTATATAATAAAATGTTCATAAATGCTATTGCTTTTCAGATGGGATTCAAATACATTCGAAATCAATTAGAACGCCATATCGGCTATAACGACGAAATCAAAAAATCCAGAATTTCGGCCCACACTAAAGAACATCGGTTATAACGACATATCGTTTGTTACGATCTGTTTTTGCAAAACGTGGGAACTTTATTATGTTTTTTGAGATTATATGATATTTTCGGATTGTCGAAAATTTCTACTAAATTTCCCAACATAGGTCCCATGGGATGTCGGTGTGTGTCAAATTGCTCACACATACAATTATAAAGGAGAAACATTTGAAAATAAAAAATAATTTCAAAATTGTCATTCATTCCTTTTTGTTTTCGTACACTAACTAAAAATGGAGATATTTTCGGCAAACATGTCGAAATATGTGACCAATACTATGGCGGGAGGGCAAAACAAATACACCTTTATATGGGAAAATGTATCATCAACAACCATATTTGCTTTAAACATTAATTTTTTTTTCTTAATTAAAATTTGAATATATTTTTTTATAAAATTTCTCACAGTATATGACATAGAAACAAATTTTTTGAAAATTTTAATTTTCAAACAAATTATAACTGTTTTGCTCTTATGCACACTGTGAGAGGATAACATTTTGTAAATGTATGTTTGAGACTAGTACACAAAGCTGAAGCGGCCCACACACGTCAAACATGTGCGCTCCATCTGTGTGAATGAAATTATATAAAACTGTTCGGTCTTTCTTGTGTCGTTTATGGCCTAGCAACTTCACAGCGATCAATGTTTGACGTGTGTTGGCCGCATAAGCGTACCCGCAAAAATGAGGCGCACCACCATACACATGTTTACTTGTTTAAGTCTCAACAATGACTAAACAAATGAACGTATTTTGTGGATGAGAAGACCTAATGTTAAGATTGAATCTTTACCCTTTATGGCCCAATGTTGCCCACAGACAACAAAATGTTTTAGAGCTTATATATATTATACAGCTAGTAGATATGGATTCTTTGAATTTCTCATGTCAAGACCTGATTATGGATGATTATGCATTTTAATATTGAGACGGGGGCAAAATTGTACAGTACAAATTTGTGTATACAGTCCAATTTATTTAACACTAGAACGCCGGAGGCAGTCATTTTGACCGCTTTCCAATTTCAAGTAAAAAAGCAACTGTGCATTTAATGACACTTTTTTTAAAATTTGGTGACTTTTTGTATCTCATAGCATTACGTTTATTATAAAAAAATCACCAAATTTAAAATAAAAGTGCCATTAAATGCACAGTTGCTTTTGTACTTGAAATTGGAAAGCGGTCAAAATGACCGCCTTCGGCGTTCTAGTGTTAAATCGCGCGGCATTTGAAATGAACGAATTCTGCCATTGGATTTATTTTTGAAACAGAATATAGAATAATTTAAAATGATTTTTTCGTCGATTTTGCATTTGGTTTTCTTGATATTGGACTTTTATTTTTCAGAAAGAATGTACTGTATCTCCCGAATGCAAGGATGTCAAATGTTGTCCATATCTTATCTAGGATAGTCGCATTAAATCTGTGAACAGAAAATTGTTCTATGATTACGGAAAAAATCGGGGCTCAAAGGGTTAAACTGAATGTAGTTAGCGTTGACAATCACTTTACTCTTCTAGGGTCTAGATAGATTGAAAATCCTCATGTAGTAGGTTCGATAGTTTAAAAAAATTAAGCAATAAAAATACTTATTTATATTTATTTTAGGAAATAACAAATGGTTTTATTTTTTCGTGTATTTCCTTCAAAAACTAAACTTATTTGAGGAGTTATATATTTCCATTAAAAATATAACACATTTAAGAAATAAATGATTACAATTTAATTTATTAAGGGCGCTTACTAAAGTTTTATATCAGTATGAGGTTGCTAAATATAAAGGCATGGTGGAATTTTATAAAAAAAAATCCTTTCAAACTGCAGTAATTATAAGTTTTCTTAAAGTTTAAGTTTGATAAGATTTCTTGATCATGATCTCTATAAGATTTATTTTAGTCGTCTTATTCTTCTGCCTCTGGAAATGCCAGACAAATACCTGCTTGAAAAGGGGGAGGACATGTCCAAAGTTATTAGTTACTTAATTTAACAATTTTAATAGTTTCTCAAAAATAATTTAAAAAAATGCAGTAAAGTAAAAAAAAATCACACAAGTCTATGTTTTTATAAAAAACGTTATTTATGGAAAAATTACATTCAATAATTTTCTATTTTCACACTAAATCTCAAAGTGTTCAGAATTGAAAAAAATCTAAATATACCTCCAACGAACCGAGGACTATCAAATTTTTTTATCACAGTTAATGCTTTAATTATGCGACCACCACTGTATATATGTATATATACACTGGTGTCCAAAACTAAAGCAACTGAAATTACAAAGGTAATAAATGTCCTATAATTTTTTCAAAATATGTTGTGTTAGATTTTTCAATTTTTTATAAGGTACTGTATTTACTTTTAAAACACATTATAGTTATTACGTTTTGGTTTCTATACCTACTTATCTTCTTATAGATCATTAAAAAATATTACAACAACATGTCTCTTTTAAAACACATTATAGTTATTACGTTTTGGTTTCTATACCTACTTATCTTCTTATAGATCATTAAAAAATATTACAACAACATGTCTCTGTTTTCGATTTTGACTTATTTCTAAAAAAATAATAATAGCTAGAAACAAATACAGTACACCGATAAAATAGAAAATATCAGTTATCATGAAAATAATTTATCACAGGAAATGATTTCGGAGAAATATTCCATAAATAAATCAGTGATTTCTCGAATTATTTCGGTTTTTTCGGTTTTTCGCAAATAGATCAGTAGTCATAGTTCATTTCGGAGGAAGGCTGTAAGAGAACATTATGTCGTAATAATCAATAAATTGTCTGATGAGTAAAGCACACATTTAGGATTTCGAGAGAATTTATGAGAAGAATATTGTTGGATATTTCCTCAAGAACAGACCGTATCCGGAAACCGTAAAGAAATACATTTATTACCTTATAAGAATCGAATAGCCATATCGATTTTGGAAAAGCTCATAAAAATGTCCAGCCTTCCAAGTAATTGCGAAGTGGAAGTAATGGATCGGTTTGTGTATAAAAATTTTCTGGAAAACGTTATGGTTCCCTTCGCCAAAGAAAATATAAACATACATCAAAACCAAGGTCGCACAATCGTAGGTGTGCTGCCGTAAGAAAAATAACGATTACTAGCTACATTTACTTATTGCGCACTTATCAAAACTAGATGAATTAAAGAAAGACAAATTCAAAAAGCTTGGGTTCAAATATAATGAAGACTGGTTAATAAAATACGCCAAAATAAAATTTACCAAAGAACAAAAATGGATTCTTTCAATTGGGAAAAAATGCTCTCCCCATTACTAAGAAACATTTCACACCTGTTCCTCTAATAGCTGACGTGGAACAGTGGATTCAATCAATAAAAAACGATCTAGAAAATATAAAATTAGAGAAAAACTTCAAAGATAGAATATGAAACCACAGAAGAATGATGAATTTATCAATGGAATTTATGAGCAGGCTAGAAGGCAATGATGGAAAAATATACACACAAACGTATGGTATGCCAATGGGGAACCCACTGTCGCCTACAATTGCAGATATTGAACTGGACACACTCTTGCACGGCATAATAGGATAGCTCAAACAGTACAACATAGAAATAAAACTAATTTCAAACTATGTAGACGACATTTTCGCAATTTTAGACAAAGAGCACGTCAAAAATGTTCTAAAAAGTTTAAATTCATACCATAATTTATAATAAATTATTATATAAATTTTCTATAAAAAAACAAAGTAAGACTTCTTAGCAGTGAGAAAATAAAAAAAAAACATGAAGAAATATTGATAAAAACAAATTTGGAGTCCAACAAACGTTAAAACACAGACAATAATAATACACAATTTTTCAGTGTACCATACATTCCGCAACTAACGGACAACAAAACCATATGAACAATTGCAACAACAAAAGACAACAAACCAACGATAGCATACAAATCAAACAACACACTACAGACCATATTCTCAAAAAAAGGAAAAAACTGACAAATTAAAACATAGCGATGTTGTTTTCGAAATAACATGTAAAGGAAAAGAGGGTTAGATGTGCGATTAAGTGTACATCGATACAGCAAAAAGAATGTTAAGTGTGAGAATAAGCGAGCACATAACAGAGAGCTGTCATATTGCGGATTTTAAAAATGTAAGAATATTGGATAACAACAGAAAGGGTTTTCTTGTCATTAGGAATTTCTAATAAAATACTCCTGAAGATGTTGAAAAAAAAAACAACGAAACGTGGAGTAAAAACAGAAATAAATTAGTTTTATTTATTCCATAAAAGTATTGAAATTATTACATATGTATAGGGTCAAAAACAAACAAAAATTGTATCATGACAACATGTAAGGTTTCTTCTAAATTTTATATGTGTCGCTTATTTTGAAAGTGATTTAAGTCTATTTTAGGTTCTGATACAAATCTTGGTTTTTCTAAAAAAACGTTACAAAGTATATTACGTTATATATTCTATCATGTTTAAGGGGATAATGCCACAAACAAAATTAATGCCACTTAACAATATTTTTGAAACAAATCATTAAATATCCCGATATATAAAAAATGAACTTAAGCCACTTTTAAAATAAAGGACTCATAACAATTTGTCTTTACAAGTTAATAAGTGGGATATTTTTTTACATGTGTCAGATGTATAGTAAAAAGTATTTTTATACCCTCCACCATAGTATGGAGGGTATACTAATTTTGTTTTTTCATTTGTAACACATCGAAATAATCATTTCCGACCCTATAAAGTATACATATTCTTGATCAGCGTAAAATTCTATGTCGATATAGCCATGTCCGTCTGTCTGTTGTAATCACTCTAGCGTCAAAACGAATGGAGATAGATCGCCAAAATTTTGCATAGAGTCTTTTGTCTGCAGGCAAGTCAAGTACGAAGATGGTGCCATATAAGGGTGCCGCCAAATTTTCGGTATTTTGGGGTTCTTGAGTGCGTTTTTCGACCGAATTCGCTGAATTTTGCTACATTGGGTTCTTATTAGGTACTAAATATCTACACAAAAAAGTATAAATATAGGTCCACTTTTTCTGGTAGCCCCCATATAACGGTACCTCCTAATTTTCAGTATTTTTGGGGTTTTGATCGTATTTTTCCACCGAATTGTCTGTAATTTAGTATTTTGAATTTTTAATAGGTTCTAAATATCTCCACAAAAAAAAAATAAGAACATAGGTCCATTTTTTCGGGTAGCCCCCTATATAAGGGTACCCCCAATTTTCGGTATTTTGGGTTTTTTGAGGGCGATTTTCAACCGAATTCACTGAAATTTGTACATTGGGTTCTTATTGGGTATCAAATACCTCCACTAAAAATTATAAATAAAACTCAATTTTTTCTGGTAGCTCCCATATAAGGGTACCCGAAAATTTCGTTATTTTGGGGTTCTTGAGCGCGTTTTTCAACCGAATCTCCCTACAAAAAATTATTAATAGTCAACCCCTTTTAGGGGTAGTCCCCATATAACCCCATTTTGTATTAAAATAATTATCTGATTTTTCCGCGTTTTGGGTTTGGTTCTAACACTCTGTTGTAATCATTTCACCTGCGAAGGATATCGAGATAAAAAAACTAGAACGTACGTTTCGATAATGAACTATATGTGAACTATAGCCCGCATTTAGGCTTAGCCGTAGCCTCTGTGTGGGAGGCACCAGAAGGCATGGGCTGATATTCCCCAAATTCGGACTTGAACTAAGTTTGGAAGAAATAATAAGATGGGATGAAATCAAATTTTTCTGAAACGGATTTGGTCCAAAGAAACATGGGTTCTAGAACCAATATTTCACCGTGTGAAAGTGTATACAAACTAATTAGCCATAAGGCTGAGGGTATAATTTTCTATTAAACATTATTGTTTACATAATCGGTTTGTAGAAATGACGATATAGGTCAATTTTTTGGTATGTTCCCTATATTTTCATTTCAAGTACTTGACAGTATATCTATGGTGCAGGGTATCCAAAGTTCGGCCCGGCCGAACTTAACGCTTTTTCACTTGTTATTTTTGATCCCGTTATTCTAGATCATATGTTTAGCATAAAAATTATCATACGTATGTGTCTGGCTATAGATTTTCTTATTAGCATTTTACATATTTATTCCACTGCTTTAACGTAGCTTAATAATATATAAATAATATTTAAACATAAATTATATGAATCCCGGTCACGTGTCATTATCCAGTTTCTGGAGCTTTTCGCATTTTTTATTTTGGTATATTTTCAGGTCTTTACATTTCTTGCCCTGTCAAAATCGATTAATTAACTGCCTGTCACAGTTAAGAAGTTTTTTAAATTTTACATTTCCGTTTTTTAAGATTTTGTTGTGCATGTGTGTTATTGATGTTATTAAAATTTATCTAATAAATATCGACATCCATTATTCATAGTTCATTAGGTCCGTATATTTTTATTATTGCAGTCTTTTTTACTATTTCCGACTGTACACTTAATTTTTAATTCATTTTTTACTTCAATATATGGTGGATTTTCTTCCTGATTCTTAACCCACCATTTATTTAAACCTGTGATATTTGACGTCAAAAAATACAACTCTGACGAAGATAGAACCAAAGGAACTATAAACTATTTTTTTCTATTGGCAGCAAGGTGGCGTTTTCAATTTGACGGGGAAATTTTTGGTGTGTTCTGATGTTACATTTAGTATTTCTCTTTGCTTTAAATAGACACAAATTTACCATAGAGTGGCCGCCACAAAGCCAAATTTAATGCCGAAAGCCACGAAGAAATAAAATTTGGGACAATTATCGGGCTGGAGGATTTTATACCAGCTGATTGAATACAAACAGTTAATCATCATTTGTCAATAACAATCACTTCGTAACACTATATAAAAATAAAAATCCAAATAATATTCAGTGAAGTAGAGATTCTTTTGTTTTGATGTGTCATCAATGTCATCTTAAAAATATTAATATGCGAGGATACTCCCACAATCACGACCATATACAGGTAAGTTCCTTGTCACAATTTGCTTATTTTACAAATCGAGTCTGGCAATATTTTGCGATATGTTCACCCTCTACGCCAAAGTCATGTTTATTATTGGAACGACTAGAAAAGCAGTCACAACTACAGTTTTCGGTTTATTTTATCAGATTAACTGCAAAATGTATAGGCGCAACTTGATGTAAAATTTCAAAGCGATCCGCGCGACTTTCAGCCTTCTTCTGTGGTGATGGTAATGCTAAACCATATCAGGCTTATTTGCCTCTGTAAATGTTTACGTATAAATTTCACATCTGAGCACATATTGGCGTTTTTATTCTTAACATGCCTTTGTTATGCCTGATTCCCCTAGATATGTTTTCATATACCATTTTGTCAAAATACATAAAAACGCCAATACGCGAAAATGTGTGTATAAAATGTCAGATGTCTGCACTCAAGATATATTTCATTTTATAAGCTTACGATATAGTACTAAAAACGTTTAATATTGTTTGTTCTGTTATCATATCATATCAAAAAAGGAAACGCCATCTATTGGAAATTGTCGACGTATCAATTGTCTTATATCTTGTCATATACTTTTATGTCTTTGCTATCCCTTTGTGGCATATGTCTTTCGGCGCTTTGTAGTTGTTGTACTACGAAAATGATTAAAAAATGAAAGAACCTAAACTGAAGGATATTGGATTAACTAGTATATACGTTTTTATGGTAGTGTAAACTAAGGTAAAAGAACATTGATGAACATGTGTTTTTAGTGTTTTTATATTTATAAAGCCAATGAATATATTATGTTTGTTATTTTTTACCTTCTTTTACTTTACATTAAACATGGAATAATGCGATCTTTATCAGTACTTCAAATGTTGACCATGAACTGTATCTATGATTTAGCCCTTATGATTTTTAAACTCATAGAGATTTTTCTCGGCTGTTTTATGAATAGGACACTTGAGCCAAGACTGACGCAACTTGGCATTGGTACCTTTGGAAAAATAGCTTGGTGCAAAGTTTTTCCTGTAAACTTCTTGACCTTCTTTAAATGGTATTATTCTAGAACGCTACTATAACTTTTACCATTTTTTGAACGGCCTTGAACGGCTTGCACACTTAAAATGGCATTACTCTAAATTTGTAATGAGGCCTACGTTGGACTGTGAAGGCCGCTTTTGGCCTGTTCGATTTCTCGATTTTTTATTTGGGTATATACTATATTGAATCGGTAATACAACATCTTACACCCTATCAAATATTTTAAAGACGTGGGTAATTCGAATTTCGTAGTAAAATGTGTCTAATAGACAAAAAATATAACCTATCTCCCGATTTAAGGTATTTTTGTCTATTAGACACATTTTACGACGAAATTGGCACTGAGGGTATCAAATGTCCATGCAAAAATGCATGTATGTTTTACCCATGTTTAATGGGTAAATACTCAAAATAGGGGTACCTTTTGATGGTGGCTACCAGTTAAAGTGGACCTACATGCAATAATTTTTGCGTGGACATTTGGTACCAAAAGGGAACACTCTGTGCCAAATTACAGCCAATCTGGTCGTAAAATGTGTGTAATAAACAAAAAATACCTTAAATCGGGAGGTACGGTTATATGGGGGCTATATCAAGACTTGGACCCAGGGCCCCATTTCCCATTTCAATATTTGCTTTGACATTAAAAACATGTAAGCAAAATTTTGGCCGCCTATGTCAAGTGGTTCGGCAGTTAATGAGTTTATACCCAATGTTTGGGTAAATACTCGGCTATTTCCCCCGGCTGTAAAGTATCGTAAAACTATCCATTCTAAATCGATTTGATAAAAGAAACCCGGAAATAGGGTGTAAGATGTTGTATTACCGATTCAAAATAGTATATACCCAAATAAATACCCACAAATGGGTATTTATTTGCCCATCTCTAGTTATTAGGAGAAGGTTACCTTCTTTTTTATTGACTTTGGCAAGTTCTCTGGCGTCTAAACATAGCCTATTTTTATTGGGCTTACAACTAACGTCACTCCATTGTTCCATGCTGCGTTTGTTGCAGTTTCCGTAACATTGTGCGACAGCATTCTGTCCATTACTTTAACGGTGGCCGGCCATGGGCACTTGTAGTCACATCTAATTGTTTCTACGATCCATATGGAACTTTCAACACTACTTTTTTTACTACCATCAAAATGAATACCTCACTTTTCTAAATCATAAGGATTAAAATTTCTATGTGCATTATTAATAGCATTATCTGCGGTGAAGTTATGTTGACCTGTAGATGGTGGTATCTAAGACATAGAAACTTTTATGTCATTGGTGGTATGTGTATTGGCTTAAAATATATTTGAATGACACCTTGAATAGCTTCGCCCGCAATTTTATTTAATTGATAATGATGTTGTGCCTGTAAATGTGGAATATTTACAATGTTAGGAGGAGGTATATTCATGTTAGATTTCATGATTCCTTGTAATTTTTCGTTGTTCAATGCTGATTGGAATTTCTCTCTCTCTCTGATTGGAATTTCTGTCTGATGCCGATAGCTGTAGCACTACTAAATTTGTGTACCTAATGTGTACCTAATTTGTGAGAGCGTAACTGAGAGCTCATAATCAAAAATTACTGATTATATTGTGCATGAGTGACTGTGAACCTCAACATTTTAAAGAGAGATCATAGCTCTTTCGCATAATGATCAAATGGGATTATCACAAAAAAAGAGAGAAAAGAATTGTACAATGTAGAAATTGTAAAATATGTAGTCACGGAGAAAAAATGATGTTCCGTGTGAACAAAATATGCTCACTTTGCAAGCAAGCACAAAAGAAATGATTATAAATCAACAACCAAAAGCAAGAGCGCAAATTGGAACGAAGATCACAAGTCTACCGACGATAGTTGTTCAAATCGTAGAAAATTTTTGGCAATTAGTGAGAACATGATCAATCGACATTCTCCAATATCTCACAATAACTGCATCTAAACTAAATTTAATCCTTTATAATGCAAGAAGCATCCGTAAATGTTTTCGAAATGAAAGACTAACTGGAAGAGGCGGTGGTGTCGCAATATTTGTTCGCCGGAATTTAAAAGTGCACCGTTTACCAAATATGAACATTAAATTAAATGAAAACTTAAGAAATGAATTATAGTTAAATACTGATGAGATTGTCATTCAAACAATTGAAGTCAATCTGACTTTAACCCTTTGAGGTATCAGTTAGCGCAACGGAATTCGTTTCCAACGGTTCGCACGTAATTTGCACAAAACAAACTGCTTTTGATGCTTACAAACGACTGCAAAACGAAATGAAATGTGAATGCGTGTAATCAAACTATTTATTTTTGAAGTTGTTATATGTTATTATTATTAGAATCGAAAAAATAATAAAAATTATTTAAATGCCCAATTTAATTTTTCTAAATAAAAAAACTGACCACGAGTCTGACTCGTGTTAATCATGTTTGCACAAAAATTGTACCACGAGTCAGACTCGTGGAAATACGTCAAGGGGTTAAAAGCGATTAAAAATTGTTGAACATACGTGGTAATTTTGCGGTGATTTAAGTAGCGAACACAGGGACTGGGGATGTTGTAGAGCCAATTCTTTGGGAAACATTTTATGATTTTAATCTTTCTTTGATTTTATTTTTTACATTTTCTATTCCTTTCTATGATTTTCCAAATAACCAATAGAAATCCGGGGCACTCGTTAGCTTTAATTCATTACGACGTTATATTTGTACTGCAGCCTATTTTACTGTTTCCGACTGAAACGTAATGTTATTATACATTAAAACAATTCTATTTGCTTGAAATAAACACGAAATAACCAAGGAATGGCCATCAATTTTTTTTACTACCGACATTGTTTAAACTTCTTTTGTTATTGAAAAAACTACAAAACAAATGAAATTGTTTTTAAATAAAAGTATCTGAAACAAAGACATAAAAGTATAAAGATAAGACAATTGATACGTAAACAATTTCCAACAGAGGGCTTTTCCTCAGTTGTTACGATATCATAACAACAGAGCGAACAATATTAAACGTTTTAAGTGCTATGCTAACATATATTTTGACAACAGATCTCTTATTTTATTTACATTTTATACACACATTATCGCGTATTGGCGTTTTTATGTGTGTATGCCGATAATGACTCTGTTATGCCTGATTCCCCCTGGATATTTTTTTATAAACTAATTTTTCAAAATGCATTTTGTCGCGTCTTTACGGTTTTCCTCTCATAACAACAGAGCGAACAATATTAAACGTTTTAAGTGCTATGCTAACATATATTTTGACAACAGATCTCTTATTTTATTTACATTTTATACACACATTATCGCGTATTTGCGATAATGTGTGTATGCCGATAATGACTCTGTTATGCCTGATTCCCCCTGGATATTTTTTTATAAACTAATTTTTCAAAATACATTTTGTCGCGTCTTTACGGTTTCTATGGCTTTGTTCTATGGCTTTGTAAAGACAAAGCCATACAAACAAAGACATAGAAACCGTAAAGACTCGACAAAATGCATTTTGACAAAAAAGTTTATGAAAAAATATCCAGGGGGAATCAGGCATAACAGAGGCATGTTAAGAATAAAAACGCAAATACACGATAATGTGTGTATAAAATGTAAATAAAATTAGAGATCTGTACTCACAAAATATGTTTTTATTTTATAAGATTAAGATATAGCATTAATAACGTTTAATATTGTTCTCTCTGTTGTTATTATATCGTAAAAACAGAGGAAAAGCCATCTGTTTGAAATTGTTTACGTATCAATTGTCCTATCTTTATACTTTTATGTCTTTGGTCTTTGTACATCAAGTGTAAAGATTAGACAAAATACATAGAAGCATGGCAGTATTTACAAGGTAGGATATGTTTGAAAATATAATATTAATACAGCTCTGCAGCTGTGGCCAAAAATTTCAAAAATGTGTTTGTGTGAAACGTCAACTTCTTCTTTTGTTTACAAATGACAAGAAAGCGTTTTTAAACAATCAACATCCATAAAATTGGGTTTGTAAAAACATCGCTGTTATTGATATATTTTCTGTTTCGCAAATGAAGTAATTGTAATTGAAAATTCGAAATAATTTGTTCGCCTTTAGTAGTGTGCGAAGAATTTGTGAAGTGAAATATAATTTGAACAGAGAACGGTTTGTATTAAAAATATTAGATCGTCACTGAGTCCGTTAAGTTTGTAAGATATATACAAGTTAAGGACGAGAGTCCTGGTTAAAATAAAAAATCAACTCGACAACAACAGTTGATACAAAAATTAAAATGCAAAAATTATTAATTTAAATTACTTTATTTATTATGAATTAAAATAAAAGAAAATAACGGCAACACGTTTTATTCCCAAACTCCAACTGAATTCTGGCCTTCGCAGTTGTTGACTCCAAACCTCACGTTGTTGACAGCGACGTCCAATTTATGCTTATTAAAATATTTCCCACAGGTGCATTATGCTGACAGTAGGCCTAGTGCACGAGTACGATGACTGTGGGAACATATCGTATTACCGTTTCGCAACTGGATCAAAAGTGCTGACTTAGCGACTCGTGTAAGTATGAGACATCGCAGCACAATAGTTTGAAGATATTGAAGTGTGTTAACTCTTCACCCTCTAAAAATTTGCGTCCCACAGATCAGGATGTAAGGAGGCATTTTGTTGTATTATTGGCAGGTTCAGTTTGGGTAGGTTTTTCTTCGTTGTTAACTTTCTCCTGGTTATCCAAATAAGCACCTTTAGCACGAATAGACCCAATGATCCTGACATCATGAACCACGTAGTTTTCTCCTTTAAATAGCCCAAAAGCTGTATACTTGGCGAAGCCATTTCATGTACGAGATTGAGGTGGGAGAACTTGTACTCCAGAACTGGTCAAACTCCAATAGATTTTGTTGTTGGTTTTTAATGATTCATTTTCCATTTGTAGAAGAAAGGATCCATCGAGATGATGGGAAGTTCCATTGGACCAAATGCTACTGTTAAAGTTATCCAAAATCATTATGTCATCTTTAAGTAATTCGACTTCTGAAACTGCTCGTACAATCCTTTAAAACTGCTCGTACAATTAGGTGATTAAATTTGGTTTGCGCTACCTTCGGCATTGATAGTATGTAGAGTAGGTGGGTGCCATTAGTATATGTAGAAGGCTCGCTGTATTCGATGACTTCGATGATGTTATTTGGCCTTGGCCAATTGGCAAGCTCGAACTAATTCGCCCAAATCTTCCTTTAGTGTCGTCACCTTGTGCTGTATTTCTTTTGAGGACTTAGCTTGAATGTTATCCTAAGAGATAATTACAAACTATTGGCCTAAATCTATCGAGTTGTTTTAAAGTAAAATGTTTATGTAATAAAGTAATCAAGAAGTCATTATATAAAACTTTTAAGATTCAATATTATTGACCGAAAATGTTAACAATTTTATATTTTATAAAGTTTTGAAAAAATATTAGAAATCATTAAATAGTTTTGTAGTATTCAAATTGTTCACTAAAAAATACATTTCTTTGGAACAATCGAATAACAGGGAAGTGGGATTTATGGTTAGTTTTTCGTTTTTTATATTATTTTTTATTTTCTTTCTTTTTTTGGATACCATTGTGCGTATCAGGTTAGGGTTTTTGTATCTCAATTGGTACCATTTTTTTGTAATTTTTGATTTGTAATGTTTGTGACCCTTATCTTGGGTAATTTTATGATTGTGAACTCTGTTTGGGTTTATATTTTTGTGGGTAATATTCATTTTCATTCTTCATTTTTTTTTTTGTTTGTGACCCTTATTTTGGGTAATTTTTGTAATTTTGAACCCTGTTTGGGTTTATATTTTTGTAAGTAATATTCTTTTCAATCTTATTTTTTTCTTTTGTAATACTTATACACCTGGAGGGTGTTATTTTTTTATTTATATTTGTGACCCTTATTTGGGGTAATTTTTGCAATTGTGACTCTGCTTGGGTTTATATTTTTGTGGGTAATATTCATTTTCATTCTTAATTTTTTTGTAATATTTATACACCAGGGGGTGTATATTCGGAATGCAGGCGTGAACTCAGCTGACATAGGAAGGGTCATGTTAATCCTTTTTAGCTATAGCCTTTAGCCATTGCTACAGCCTACTCATGGCATGATCACCTTCACCGTCAATTAAAGCCATAGATTCTTGGTGGAGTTGAACCACTTCGAAGACCATCCCTCGGACCACCGAGAAAACTGGAATTGAACCAGTGTGATGTATCGGATACAAATATTGAACAATTTGCACCCCGACCGCCCGAGACCAGATATCTATGCATGAGCCATCTTACCTCTTGACCAATAATCGCTTTTTATTATTAGACATTTTTTATGTCAGATCTGTGGAATTTCTTTCCACTCTGTATAATTACAGTAACGTTTCTATCTTGAGAAACAATTTCTTTTTTGTATATTGGGTTTTCTTTGCTTTTAATTTGTTTGTTTGATATAAACATTTCGTCACCAATAGTGAAATCATGTGGGGGCGAGCGAGTTTTGTTGTTTCTAGCATTTCTAGTTTCTTGTTCATGTAGTAGAAGAGCCTTAATATTGTCGTATGTGCGTTCCCTTAAGTTTGAAAACTCTTGATAATTTATTCTGGCAGTTCTATTAAGGAAAATATCAGCAGGTTTTCGCTTCGTAACTGAATGTATGGTGTTGTTATACCTATCCACGGTTATAGCGACACGTTCCTCAGTGGTCAATCTAAGGAGCTCTTTGCAAAGACAACGATAAACTTCAATCAAAGTGGAATGCAGGCTCTCTACCTGCCCTATGAGCACGTTTATGTTCCTGTTCTATGATGTTGAAAATTCTATCGGTTAACGTAACATCCCCAACCATTCGTTGTGTTATTCGGATCCTGTACCTATACAAATGATTAGTATATACATCCTGTAATGAGGGAATCGAGGATTCCGGGTTTTTGATACCGTTTATTACATTAGGATTTAAAATTCATTTTAGCACATCAATTACCATACTATTCTTAGTATGGTATGACGTAGTACTTGGCAGACTGTTAATAGGTATTGAGATTCGGTTGTTAGAGGAGGGGTTGTGAATCGAGGAATTCCGAAAATCAACATTTTGCATCTCCAGGCACGCTGAATAAGCTTCGGGTAAAGTTTTTGGACGCTGTTGCGATAAGTCTCTATAAGGACTCTCACTGTCTCTTCCGAGTAAGACTCCGTTTTTATTTTATTTAAGATTAATGAACATTGATGATTAACTTTAGCGTAAAACTCATCAACCTTCATCCCTCTTTGGTTGAGACGGTGCAACTGGTGCTCCAGAGTACGTTTGTCTGCATAGTGTAGTGACAGACATTCTTTAATTTTTGACCAGTTGCTGTCAAAAATATTATACGAAGCAGAATCGGCTGCACCCCTGACCTTTTGTCTGATGTGTTAATGGATTGCTCGGTACAAGGGTTTACCCCTTACTACCGAAAAATCTGACAATATACTTTCAACAGAGTGGACCCATGACACACATTGTACTGGGTTTCCGTCGAATATCTGTAGTTCTTTCACACAATCAGGCAGACGACTAATTTCCTTAATATCATCAAGGGTTGTGGGAGCCTGTGTCACTTCCTCGTTAACTGCATTTACGCAGTTGCTAGTCGAGGTCGCAGCTTCGTTTAAGGCATCTAAAGGTGACACTTTCCTTTCTAATACATTAATCTTTTCAAGTAGAGCATTCACCGCTCCAGTAATTTGAGTGACATTAGACCTCAGTTCTTCCATAGTTAATGTAAGGGAAAATAAAATAAATGACTTATGTGACAATCGGGCAAAAGTACATGTGACCCGTTTTCAGTGTTAAGTTAATAGTTGATTTTAGTTTTGGATTTATAAATCTTGTATATATTGGATTTATTCTTTGACAACCTTAGTTATATTCTCTTGGTTATATTCTTTGACAACCACTTTTTCAATTATAAGCGATTTATTTCTTGTTACATAAAGTTCGGATAACTCAATCCTTTTTCTTTTTTTTCTCTTTTTTATATTCACCAGTTTTTTATTTTTCTTATAATGATAACACTGTTTCACTCACTTCCACTTTTTGTCAAAATATTTTTTTCTTATTTGTTATTCAATTGATTTACACTATTTTTCCTTTTTTATTATAATTATTTTTTGCAAGGACCTTCGTGAGGGTCGGTCTGCTCGGGTGTCAGTTAAGGACGAGAGTCTTGTTTAAAATGAAAAAAATCAACTGGACAACAACAGTTGATACAAAAATTAAAATGCAAAAATTATTAATTTAAATTACTTTATTAATTATGATTTTAAATAAAAGAAAATTAACGCGACACGTATTATTCCCAAACTCCAACTGAATTCTGGCCTTCGTAGTTGTTGACTCCAAACCTCACGATGTTGGCATCGACGTCCAAATTATGCTTATTAAAATATTTCCCACAGTTGCATTATGCTGAACATATCGTATTGCCGTTTCGCAACTGGATCAAAAGTGCTGACTTAGCGGCACGTGTAAGTATGAGACATCGCAGCACAGTAGTTTGAAGATATTGAAGTGTGTTAACTTACATAACATATCATAATATTTATGGATTCATCAATGTTCTTCAAGTTTAATCAAACAGATGTGTTTGCCAACGCAACAATAATTGCGGAGGAGTTGGTAGTGGCGTCGGAGACCGTAATATATAAAGGCTCGTGCCTCTCCGAAAAGTCTGAACGTTATCGATGGAGCCGCAACGGCCACACATACAAGGATTATGCTCAACCCGAAAAGCAACGTGTTTCAACTATTGTCCATTGGAGGCGTAACAGTAATGTTTTATGCTACAAGTGCTAACGCAATGGTCACATCACTTAGAACTGCCCTGACAATGATATGCTCCGGCTGCTACGACCGAGGCGTGAGTGCGAAGAATAAAGTGAGCTGTATCTAGAAAGCGGTCGATCTCTTCATTGCCGATTGATCCATTTAATTATATTCGGCATCCCTGTTTCCAAATGCAATGTAATGCAAAAATCTTCTTCAAAGTATAATTGCCCCAATACCCAAATACGAGCAATAAGTGAATGGATTGAAATACTAAATTCTGAATAATGCTGCGAACAATGCCAATTTTGCATAATTGCTTATAACTTCAGTCTTGCGGCTAATGAGGGTATATACACTTTGATATGGCAAAAATGTGCTTCATAGAAATATTGGCTTTAGACCCCATGTTTCTTTGAACCAAGTCCGTTTCAGACAATTTTGAGTCGTCTGTCTGGTCGGTTGGTTTCTTTGAACCAAATCTGTTTCTGACAATTTGGAGTCGTCTGTCTGGTCGGCTGGTGCGCACAATAACTCTCGAAGGGAGTAACCGATTTCATCCAAACTTTGCCCATCTTTATATTTCGTACAAACTTAGTTCATGTTCGAAGATGGGGAATATCGGTCCACTCCTTCTGGCAAAGAAATAGTTTAGAAAGTCTACACCTTAAGAAATAAAAAAATTAAAGCAGTGTAGTTGAAAGAGGTCATTCTATTAGGGGCGGAATTAAAAAAATATATTTTTTAATGGACTGCATATAGGCGTTTATTTAAAAACATATTTTTATTCAAGGACCATGTGTAGACCAAGTAAAGACGGGTACTCTTTAAAAAATTTTAAGGACCACAAATAGGGTTGGACTTTTTAACATTTTTGAGGACCATACATAGTGGTGGACTTTCTAACTATATGTTCAAAGACCAAAAATAGGGGTGGACTTTCTAAATATTTTTTTTCAAAGACCTAACAGCCTTACCTAAAATTCAACTAGTTCGTTTGACGTTTTTCATCACAAAAGTAGAACACATGTATTCATATGAATGCTACCGACATGCGTCGAACGTACAAAATTTCAAGTTGAACAATTTCAACTTTGACAGAACGTATTTTTCATTTTTTCTTTTGTTGAAAATAAAAGCAAAACATTCAGAAAATATGAAACATCCAATGGGAACATAAAACATTTGGATTAATTTAATACATTTTCAATTTTGTTTTGCGGTTTGTATTATTTACTTGAAGATATGGATTCGACGTATTTGGGTAATACGGCCGTACACAACATTTTGCCATAGCGTGGAAGTTTAACGTTGTAACACAGAAATATTTTTTTCGGTGAGGGGAAGACTTTTAAAAAGATATAAAAGTATAAAGAGACGACAATCGATACGTCAACAATTTCCAATAGACGGCTTTTCTTCTGTTGTTACGATATCATAACAACAGAGCAAACAATATTAAACCTTTTAAACGCTATACCGCAAGCTTATAAAATAAGAACATATTTTTTGAGTACAGATCTCTAATTTCATTTACATTTTATACACACATTATCTCGTATTTGCGTTTTTATTGTTAACATGCCTCTGTTATACCTGACTCCCCCTGGATATTTTTTCATAAACTATTTTGTCAAAATGCATTTTGTCGAGTCTTTACGGTTTCTATGTCTGTGATATTTTCAAAGACATAGACAATGACATAAAAGTATAAAGATAGGACAATTGATGCGTAGACAATTTCCAATAGATGGCTTTTCTTCGTTGTTACGATATCATAACAACAGAGCAAACAATATTAAACGTTTTTTAGTGCTATAGCGTAAGCTTATGAACCAAAAACATATATTTTGAGTGCAGACCTCTGATTATATTCACATTTTATACACACATAATCGCGTATTTGCGTTTTTATTGTTAACATGCCTCTGTTATGCCTGATTCCCCCTGGATATTTTCTTTGTACAAAGCCATAGAAACCGTAAAAACTCGACAAAATGCATTTTGACAAAATAGTTTACGAGAAAATATCCAGGGGGAACCAGGCATAACAGGGGCATGTTAAGAATAAAACTGCCAATACGCGATAATGTGTGTATAAAATGTAAATAAAATCAGAGGTCTGCACTCAAAATATATATTTTCATTTTATAAGCTTAAGATATAGCACTAACAACATTTAATATTGTTCTCTCTGTTGTTATGATATCGTAACAACTGAGGAAAATCCATCTGTTGGAAATTGTTTACGTATCAATTGTCGTATCTTTATACTCTTATGTCTTTGACAACTATGCAGAAAGGGTATAATAGCTTCGTGGTTGGGCAGAGATGTTTCAACTTTCTAACGTTTTTTAAAGGATTTCAACATTTTGCTGCAAAATGGATTTGATTTTAAGCCTTTGAGTCCCGAATTTTTTTCCGTAATCATAGAAAAAAGTTCTGTTCACAGATTTAATGCAACTATCATAGATAGGATATGTACAAAATTTGACATCACTACATCCTTGCATTCGGGAGATACAGTACATTCTTTCTGGAAAAAATGCCCAATATCAAGACAGCAAATGCAAAATCGATGAAAAAAATTAATTTAAATTATTCTCTATATTCCGATTTACAAGTATCAAAAATAATTCTAATGGCAGAATTCGTACATTTGGAATACGAAGCGATTTAAATAACTTCCATTGTATACACAAATTAGTTCTGTACACATTTTTGCCCTCTTCTCTATATTAAAAAGCCCATAACTTTACCAAAAATTTGAATTTTGTATATTCTTCTTGTGATATGTGTCGTCTATAGTTAGGTCTTGATATAGGAAATCCAAAGAATACATATCTACTAGCTGTATAATAAATATAAGACCTAAAACATTTTGTTGCCTGTGCAGAACATTGGGCCACAAAGGGTTAAATTAACGTGTTTGACAATTTGATTAATGCCAAAAACATTCAATAAAAAAAACTCAACAATCAAATAAATTCAACATTGACGGTTTGACAGAATAGGCCTTGGTATGAAAAAAAAAAAAATAAACAGATGTGAGCTGTGGCCTAGCTTGAATTATTTTACCATGCATAGAAGTATACAGAGGGGACAAAAACTAAAGCGTAAAGACTAGACAAAGGGTTTGTGGACGAATATATAGTGGCCCATGTCTTGTAAGCGAAAAAGTGGCAGTTGATGTGTACAGAAAATATAAAATTCGGCAAAGGAATAAAAATATAAAGATACGACAATTGATACGTCTACAAATTCCAATGATATTGCAACAACAGACCAAAAAATATTAAACGTTTTAATCACTATATCACAAGCTTATAAAATAAAAAGTTATATTTTGAGTGCAGATCTCTAATGTTATTTACATTTTATACACACATTTTGTCGTATTGGCGCTTTTATTCTTAACATGCCTCTGTTGTGCTTGATTCCCCTGGATATCTTTTCATAAACTATTTTGTCAAAATGCATATTGTCGACAAAGACCAAAGACATAGAAACCGTAAACAAAGACATAAAAGTTCAAATACATAGAAATCGAAAAATCAGAGATCTGCACACAAAATAGATGTTATTATTTTATACGCTTGCTATATAGCGCTTAAAACGTTTAATATTGTTTGCTCTGTTGTAATGATATGATATCAAAGACATAAAAGTATAAAGATAGCACAATTGATACGTAAACAATTTCCAACAGATGGATTTTTCTCTGTTGTTACGATATCATAACAACAGAGAGAACAACATTAAACGTTTTTAGTGCTACATCTAAAGCTTATTAAATAAAAAAATATATTTTGAGTGCAGATCTCCGATTTTATTTACAATTTATAAACACATTATCGCGTATTGGCGTTTTTATTGTTAACATGCCTCTGTTGTACCTGATTCCCCCTGGATATTTTTTTATAAACTATTTTGTCAAAATGCATTTTGTCGAGTCTTTACGGTTTCTATGTCTTTGATCATATCATGTTATTTTGAAAGAATTGAATTTTTGCGTCCACAACTTCCAATAGATGGCTTTTCCTCTGTCGTTATGATATCATAACAACAGAGCGAACAATATTAAACGTTTTAAGCGCTATATAGCACGCTTATAAAATAAAAATATATATTTTATGCCCAGATCTATTATTTTATTTACATGTTATGCACACATTTTCGCGTATTGGCATTTTTATTCTTATCATACCTTTGCCTGATTTCCCCTAGATATATTTTCATAAACTATTTTGTCAAAATGTCGAGTCTTTACGGTTTTTATGTCTTTGCCGTCTTTTATGTCTTTGTTGTCGAGTCTTTACGGTATCTATGGCTTCAAATTCGTACTCAAAACTTTAATCTATGCATGTTTCCAACTTATTATCTGAAATAGCGCTTTAAAAGGCTTAACATAACTCATTTTATGATATCATAAAAACAGCCCATGCAATGTAATGTATATTCAAACGGTATATAACTATTCAATTTAAATGTAAACTAGTCGCACTTTGATTCCCATGGTACAATTATAAAAGGTAACAGCAAAACCCAGCTGATTTGATTCCAACGTAATACTAGTGTCAATATGAATATGACAAAATTTGTTTTTAAAAATCACCCAACAGGAAAATTGGGAAGGCATACGATTCGAAATTGTTTTTTATTAAATGTATTCCCGTATCCAATTTACTCAATCCGCCTGCAGGAAAGTTTGAGGAAGAAAATCTTTCTTTTTGGAATAACTCACAATTTCCAGCGTTTTTTATAAGTGGCAATGGCTCAATTATAGGAAATATGTGGAGGCAATAGAAATGTAAATTTGATAGATTTTCATTCGTGATTTTCAATTTTATTTTGAGGATTCCAAAATATTACATTTTCAAAATAAATAAATTTGTTGAAAATTTGTTTGTTTACATTTTTCTGTCAAATGACTTTGACACTAGCATAACTTATAACAACATTTCCATGTAGTTGTTGTATCGTTTGTTGTACAACAACAATTGTTACCTTCTATTATTATACCATATTTGATTCCATTCTTTTCACCTCCACCACATTAGAGCCAGATAATTTCCATCCAAAACCTTGGTCAAATCAAACCGTGAAAAATATTGTAGATTATTAGATTATAGTATTGTAGATTATTATTCGAAAAATATTTGCGGAATCTATGTAAATATAAAATCATTTTATATTTATTTATTTTTTTTTTACTTCATAACATTGTCAAGTATTTTGGTGGAGACACATATGTGTTCATTCACCTGGACTGGTTATTGAATACTTGTAAAATGTTAAGTACTCATTTATTTGTTATCATTTCATCATACATGAATACATAAAGTATGGAAAAAAAGAATGACTGAATCAAAACAAAAGTAATGAAAAGAATAAAATATTGAAAAAAGAGTGACTGAATCAAAACAAAAGTAATGAAAAGAGTAAAATATTAAAATAAGTGAGATCATAATTCTAAATTGCAAGCGTTTATGAAATGAATTAGTTCTTCCAAATGATGACGGTTGTTCGATTTGAGTACATCAGGTAAGTTGTTGAATATTTTGAAAAAGTTATAATTCTGCCTTTGGGTCTCATATTTTTTGCAGTGGAAAATTAGATGTTTTTCGTCTTCGATGACTTCACATAAATCGCAGAGATTTGAGTGCGCAATGCCAATTCTATGAAGATATTTTTTACTGTAAGTATGTCCACAAAAGAGCCGATTGATGATTTTGATATTTTCAGGTTTTAGACTTGACGTTTTATACCATGGTACTTTCGACGGTTCTGGGAAAAATTGGGAGAAGTATGTGCCTTTGAACAGTGATATATCTTTATAATGATCTTTAAATTCCATCCATAGGTTTGAATCAATTCTTTGATATGCATCAGTTACCGAAAGAGAGAGAGGAATGATACTTCCACAATCTGCTGCGTATTTGGCATAGTAGTCAGCTGTTTCATTAGGAGAAATGCCTACGTGGGACGGTGTCCATACAAAGGTCACTTTGCTGATGTTCGATTGCAAGACTTTGCGAATGATGTTGTACACAGTATAGTTGTGTGATGAATTATTTCTGAGAAGAAGACAGGCATTTTTGCTGTCGGTGAGAATAGCTGCAGTGGTTATTTCCTCCTCTATGATTATATCAATCGCTTTCTCAATGGCATCCAGTTCACCAGTTAACGATGACACTTTTTCTGGGATTCTGAATAGAAAAACATGATTGGACGAAATATTACATACTGCGCAGCCAGTGTTGTTAATATTGACAGAGGCATCTGTAGCCCATATCGATGTTCCTTCTGACTTAAAATCTGCCAGCATTTTATTATAAAAAGCTTTTAAGCATTCTCCAGCGACGTTGCTCTTTGTGTTGAAAGGATTGTTTAATTTAAAATCAAATTTTCCTGATGAATCCAATTTGTAACCAATTTGCAAATTATCAAAAATATTCTGGAACTTTGTATAAACATAACCAATGCTTGTTTTAATCGATGGATTTTGGGTAAAATATTCAAACAGAGAAAAGTTATAAATTTTAAGTCGGATTAATTCTTTGGATGCTAACAGTTGAGCTCTTAAATCCGTCGGTAGAATACCAGCAAGGGCACATACAACATGATTTGGTGTGGAAGGTGCAAGACCGAGATTTCTTCTTAAGATTTGATTTTGAAATGAAGTTATTTTTTTATTGATGTAAGTCGGTCTATGTGCCATGGAAGAAATGGCATATTCGGTTTTGGAAAATAATAATGATTTAGATAGATTTACTGCTTTTGCAGGGTGAATTCCATGTTTCGGTCCAGTTATCATTTTTAGTGCATTAAGGGTATTTTTACACGACGACATAACATCTTCGTAGTGTTCCTTCAGAGAGAGACTGTTTTTTATATTTCTGCCTAGAAATTTTATAGATTTGACAACTTTGACGGGGTTTCCATTAAACATGATAAGAGGATTTTTCCTACCTCCTTTGGCAACATACATGACTGATGTCTTTTCAACGTTTATTTCTAGATTTAGCTTTTGTAATAAGGTTACAAAAGAAGAGGCGTTCCGCTGTAGTATTTGATTAGCACTTTCGAAATTAAAGCTGCTTACTAGCAATATGAAGTCGTCTGCGTACTGAAACACCTGTGTATTCTCATCAGACAATCCGTGAAGTCCTAAAGTGTATAGGTTAAAAAGAGTTGGGCTTAAACAGCTCCCCTGTGGGATTCCATTAAAAATATACTTAGTAGAATTCCCCATATGCAGTGATCTTTTACATAAAAAGTTGGAGATCCAAAGTGTAATTTGTTCAGGAATATTGATTTGTTCTAGAATTATGCGAAGGCAATTAACATCTACCGATTCGTATGCTCTTGAAACATCCATAGAGAGAATTAACACTTTTTTATTATTTTCTTTTTGTAAATTGATAGTATGTAGAAGATCATTAATACATGTTGATGTAGATACGTGTTTCCTGTAAGCATACGATCTCGCAGGAAGAATATCATTTTCATCCAGAAAATTATTTAAACGTTGTTTTACCATCAGGTTAATTATTTTAGCCAAAACGGAAATTAGAGCTATGGGTCTAAAATTAGTGGGAATTTCAAGACTTTTACCTTTCTTTGGTATGGGAATAATTTTAATTTTCCTCCATTCCTCTGGGAAATTACAATTACTCCATAATTTGTTAAATGATTGTAAAAGGTTTTGTTTACTCTCGGGAGAGAAGTTGTTTACCATTTCGTACGTTATACCATCCAGGCCAGCTGCAGATGGTTTTTTCTTCTGTTCTAGTACGTATTCTAATTCTTCCATTGAGAAATCCGCAGAGTGTTTATTGAAAGTCGATTTGGTTAGGATAATATTGTTATTCGGAACTTGGTCGCAAATGTGCTGCAGAAACATATCATTATTGTCGGCGCACCACTTAGAATTATTTTGAGGTTCAAAAACTGATTTACAGCCTTTCACATATCTGAAGAGTGATTTTGAGTTTGTTAACTGGTTTAACTTCTCTAAGTTAGTAGCTTTAGCCTCTCTTTTTGCTATCCTAACTGCTTTCTTAAAGTTTTTTATGGCTTCAATTGCAACTGCTGCATTTTCAGAACTTTTGTATTGTTCGAACTTTTTTTCTGCTGCATCTTTTAGTCTTCTGCATTTTTCAACATTTTCATTCCACCAAGAATTCAGTTTTGTATTTGGACCAATTACAAAAGTAGATTTTTTAATAAGCCGGTTAACTTCCGATTGAATTACTGGAATATCTGGATCGATTCTAGTTTTGGAAATGTTTTTGAGAAGAAGTTTTTTCGCAAGAAATTGTTGTTGTCTTGGTTTTGTATCAGAAATACTTATTAAAATTGGTTTATGATGGCTACCACCAATAGTCATGTTTTTCACATTCCATACCAAGGATTGATTAAAATTGGTGAAGGTGAGATCCAATACCGAGCCAACAGAGTCGTCAAAAAGATTTTTCTTAAAAGTAGCAGAACCATCATTTATGCAGCGAAACGCAGAGCAGTCCATAATGGTTTTTACAGTTGAGCCTCTTACTGTGTCAAACACGTCTCCATATGCTTTGGATCTGGCGTTAAAGTCACCAGCTATTATCACATTTGGTTTATTTTCCAAAAAAGTTAGCAATTTATGAAGTTCGTTTTTTAAGACACTCGATTTGATCGAGTGAGGAAAATAGACAGACACGAATATAATATTTTTAGATAAATTCATTGTCTCACAGATCAAAATATCTAAGTTTGTGTTATAGGGTATTTTTTTCATGTGAATGTTGTTTCTGTGCAGGATTGCAACGCCGCCATAGTTGTCGCTCCTTTTTTTGGGTATTAACTTGAAGTTTCTGACATATGAACTTGTTGAATTTTCATCCACATTGAAAATTTCACTCAAGATGCAAATATCGATTGATAATTTGTTTAAATAAATTTCAAGATATGACTTGTTTTTGTTTAAGCTCTGAATGTTATGTTGTAGGATTCTCATATTCGTTATTGCAATTTGTGATAATGTTTTCATGTGATGATGCTTTTATCGCATTGGAGAACTGATTTAATATGTTAAGACCTTCGGCACAGTTTGCATTAGAAAGTACCAACGCCATTTCTTTTGTGAAGGAAGAAAGAATTTTCTCATATTGCGATACTTTGCCAAAATTGTTAAATTCGAAAGTTGGCCTTGAAGGGGAGAGCGTTTCTGGTTCAGCCGTTATCAATGATCTTGTAGGTGCTGTAGCCACCTTATTATACTTAGTCTTGGTTAATCTGCGATTGAATTCACACATTCTGTTCTTTACAAGAATTAGGGCAATTAAAAACTTTATCACATTCCAAACATCTTTTAAGAGACCTACAACGAATGGCAATGTGTCCTAAATTTCCACAGTTTTTACATAGGCGCTGAGATTGAACATAAAGTTTGGCTTCTATCAGGCAATTAAACATTTTTATTTCTCTGACTAAAAAGTCAGCCACAATTCCAACTTTGATGGTTTGTGATGGTGCATATGAACCCTGTTCAGTTTTGTAATTGAACCGGTAGACCGATACAGCCTTAAAATCGTTGTCGCTGTTGTTAATTTGTTCAGCAATCATTTGGCCAGTAAACTCAACAGGCACAGATTTGATGACGTAAAATTTTTGTACGAATCGATCAGGTATGAACGCTTTCAGACCAATGTTTCCAACATCCGGATTTAAAACAAAATTGTTAGCAGAGCTAAAGTTGTTAAATGATAAGCGATAAGTTTTGTAGGCTATTTTTTTCGCTACATAATGTGCAGAAATATTAGCACTGGCTAATTTGGCATATAAATGTAATTCGCAATTTTTCCTTGCAGATGTGATTGGTTCATCAGACGTTACCAGCACGAAGAATGGACCAGGGTGATATTCATTATAAAGTATGGTTTTATTTTCATAAATGTTGTAGTTTAGATTATTTGCGAAATTAGAATTGTTCTGAGAGTTAGAATTGGCATTATTGGAAGTATTAGAAGTGTTTACTGTGTTGTTGTTATTAACAAAAATTGTGTTATTGGTAGGTGCTGTTGGAGTTGAAACATATGTAGGTGTGTTGATTTGCGTGTGTGTAGACACTGAAGATGGAGTTGTAGCCGAGGCATTATTCGACATTTTATTCTGAACACTTGGCGATGCATTATTATTTTTAAATTTTTTAATTCCAGGATTAATATTTGCAGACTCAAACCTTCTCCTCGGGTCTAAACGAGGAGGTGGCTCCTCGTCCCCCATTTTTCCAAAGGTGTTATTCACAAAAATTCAGTCGAATGTGATAATTATTTTATGTTAATAAAACAAACGAAAGAAAGTGTATTATGTTAGGTGTGGATGTGTGTGTTGTGTAGGTGTGTGTTGATGTGTGATGTTTACAAAAACAATCATAAAAAGTTGTGATAGCGACCGGCGCGTTAATAGTCTGATGTCAACAAGAGTTGAGAGACGACTGTTTATATTTATTGTTAACTAACGAAACACCTGTTTATTGTTTTGTGCGTTTTTGTGTGTTTATTACGCTTTCTTTTTCATGCTTTTTCTTGGCTCCCATTCTTTCAACCTTTTTATTTTTTTTACCACAAAATAAAACTCAACACAAAGTGGTGAGTTGTTTTACCTTGTGGTAAAGAATACTTCAACGTATATTATCCACCACAAACCAATCGTCATTACTTTCTTGTTCTTTATCATCTTCCATTCGCAAATTTGAGAAATTCTTCTCAAAGAACTTGTTATTGTTCTCAGCTCTTTGTTATACAAACGATAGCATTTCGTTTGGTGAGCGTAACCAACAAATGTCAATTGTTTTCCTTTGCGTAATAATTTTGATTTCCCCTTTCTCTTATCCAATGCTACTACGTCACAACCAAATACACGTAGCTGAGAAACGGTGGGTTTGCGTCTAAACTAGCATTCATACGGGGTTTTATCCAAAATGTTTGTAGGACAACGATTCCTAATGTACACCGATGTATTCAATGCTTCAGACCATAACGACTGTGGTAAACCAGATTCCAATAAAAAACATCTCGCCATCTTCACAATGGTCCTATTTGATCGTTCGGCCACGCCGTTCTGCTGTGGAGTATAGATAACGGCTGTCTGGTGGTTTATACCGTCCGTACCATTATCGCTTCGTAAGGTTTTCAAAACACAACCTGTTTGCCTTTCTGCGTTTGCCTTGAACAGCTTAAAAACTTTTAAAGCATCAGTTTTCCTCTTCAAAAAATACATTGTTGCAAACCTTGAGAATGAACGTACCTTTTATGCCAGAGAACACTATCTTAATTTTGCTTTGCCATCATCAACCGTTACATTCTCATGAGTTCCACCAAAAACATACCACCACTAGCCACAGCTTTAAAAATTACACCACCTTGTCTTGTTGTTGCAATTACTTTCTCTTTTGCAAAATTCGCCTTGTTACCGTGCTCAATTATTTTATACACCGATAAAAAGTTAGCACTCAACTTCGGTACAAAGAGAACATTAGTGTGATGTCGGTAAAGACCGATTTAACACTTACATCACCTATCCCCTCAGCGTACACACAATCACCAGATGCGAGAGTAATTTTTTGTTTGTGCTCTTTCAATATCCACGATCCACATATTCTCTTTGGAATATAAATTGAAATCACCTACGCTCATCACAGAAGCGTTGTTGTTGTATTGTCTGCATTGTGATCTAATGTGGCCGCGTTTACCGCATGCATAACACTTGATATTATCATTCCTTCTTCTTTCCTCATTCTCTTTCTGATTGCTGTTTCTTTTGTTTTTGTTGTATGCTTTATTACGGTTGTTTGCTGCGAAAACGTGTTCTTCGTCCACATGGGGTTTCTCTTCACGTCTATGACTTTCTTCCAATATTTTGACCTTCAAATTGTCAATTGGCGGAAAGCAGAGATTTCCATTGCAATTTTGAAACTTTCGTAATCATCTGGTAGATTGCATAACAACACAATACTTATACGATTCTAAATCTTACCAACCTCTTAAATAATGTAAACTTCCGTGCTGGATTCTTCGTTACATAAATACTACTTTGTAGCTGCTGCCGGACACATACCTTCAACTACCGACCAATAATCCATGGTGATCAAGAGGCTTTTCATATGGATGATCCAACTAGAATAGTTGTCTCCATTTAACTTCTCTATTTGGAGCGAACCGGACATTTTTACTCAGAAACTGTTTATCCAATATTTTAATACCAAATTTCTCGACCGACTTATTATATTATTTAATTCCTAGGCACGCTGGGCCCATAACCTTTCTTGGTGTGTTTTGTGGAATTAAATAAGAAATAAAAATAACTGGTCTATATTCACCGACTTCAAGTTAAGGAGTAAAATAATATATGAAACAGAAATGGCATGAAAGCTATAAAAAGAGAGTAGTGTTTGGACTGAACGAAACTTCAATAACTGGGGTTGCCAGATTCTTACAAAACTACTTTTTATTGACCCCCTCTTTTGGTCTTTAATTGTTCGTTAAAATGTATGCGCGACGGTTTATTGCAACCTTGGGTTAGCGCCTTTGATATTTTAACTAGTAATTACTTGACACTTGTTTTGCCGCCTCCTTTAAGCATCAAGGAGTACCACACTGTCATTCGGGCAGACGACACTACGCATATCGTTTCGAGCACATATCGTTGTGCATAGAAAGGTAATATTGTTACCACCAATCAATCCACCAAATAAACTATTGGTCCTTCGAGCCGGATTGCACTATCGAATTGGATATCCTATTGGATTTGGAAGCTTGCATCTTAAATTTATACAGCCCACAATTTGTTAAAGGTACGTATAGCGCAGTGTTCGTGAGCCCGCGAAAGTAAATTGTCGTGACAATAACAAAGCATTCGGTTTTGTTCAAAGGTCGTTTTGCAACGTCACATAACCCACTCTTGTTGTTTTCCCGCCAATCGTGGCTTCTAATTAGGTGCTTGCATTCGGCAGCATCATAATCAAAACAAACATCGAAAATTCTATTGTCGCCAAATTCGTTGTATACTTTTGTTTGGTTTCTTTATAAAACATCAAAACCATGAAATATATCGTTCCTTTGGTACTTCCTTCAAACATTGTTGTTGTTGAGAATTTACTTTTCTACTTTTGCTTTTCTGCATAAAGCTACATTTACAATATTATTTCGTTTGTTTGTCTTCAATAATGCTTATTGTTGTTGTTACATTTATTCTCATTCTTTTTTCGTTGTAACAACAGTCAAATTTCTCGTATATTTGTTTTGTCGTAAACAACAACAACGCTGTTTAACCGTCCACCTATATCACTGCTAGCTTTGTTGTTGTTTTCTGATCAGCACTTGTTATTTGTGCTTTGTTAGATCAGTGAACTAACATAACGTAGGAAGAATATTTGTGTAATTCTTTTTCCTGTTATGTCCGCTTAAGTCGATTACCTGCTTACGTTGGTTAATTACTTGTGAGGAATACTTTTTGTTTATTCCTTTTTCTATTGTGTCCGTTTAGGTTGAATAGCAACACTACCTTGGTCGGCAACTTTGGTTCGGTATTAGTTTGTATTAGGGTGTTGCAAAATAAATATTTGAAGAAAATACTGTCGTGTATTTTATTGTTTTTGTTGCTTTTTTTAATTTTCAAATTGGTACACCCTACAGCGCGCCATATCTGCACAACAAATAAATTAAAATAATTTCGTTATTTTAATTATTTTTGCATTTTTTTTCTTATAAATATGGCCTTCCCCTCTAACATTTCTTCTGCTAGTGATATCGTTCGCAATATGCAATTGCCCCCAATTGATGTTGATATTTTCGATAGAGATTTTTCTAAATGGCATTCCTTTAGGGATTTGTTTAGCGCTATATTTATAAATAATTCCAAGTTGTCTGATGTTGAACGTTTGTTCTATTTGAGGCATAAGACAAGTGGTGAATCTCGGAAAATTGTTTCGCAATTTCCTCTCACCAATCGTGGTTTCGTTCTTGCTTGGAAATCACTCAATAACGAATTCGATAATACTCGTATTTTAGTAAATCGCCAGTTGTCGTCGTTGTTTAATATTCCAATCCTCCACAAAGAAACGATCTCTGGTTTAAAAGAGATTCGGCGCGGCATTAATAGCTGCATATCGTCAATGTTGACTTACAAGGTTCCAACTGATCAATGGGATCCTATCCTTGTTTTCGTTTGTCAACAACGTTTGCCTAGGACAACTCAAGCTTTATGGGAAGGTAGTGTGAAAAAAAATCGGCTCTTTCCTCGTGGAAAGACTTAGATACCTTTCTTTCGGGAAGGATATGCACGCTCGTGTGTTTGGAAAATTACGGGGACACATCAATTGCATTGCACAAATCTAAATCGTTAAATGCAACTAGGAAACCCATTCAAAATGTTTCTTGAGAAACCTCATCGCCTACATTTGTGCCGAAAATTTATTGAACTATCCCCTGCAAATAGGTTTGCATTGGTTAAGCGACAAGATCGTTGCATTTATTGCTTAGTAACAGGACACAAACTAGTAACTTGTACTAGTAAGACTAATTGTTCGAAATGTGGTCAATGTCATCATACGTTATTGCACCGAGAGTCTTTAAATCCGAATAATTCGTCACTCCAGTGGCTTCGTCACGCTCGTTAAAATCGTTGTCAGCTTCAGTCCCAGTTTTTCGTCCCTCTAAATGTCTATCCTCCACATCGGTTGGAGTCGAAAATAAAACATTAAAGTTGTCTTATTCGAAGCATAACTACACACTAAATTTTAAGAAAATGTCAAAAAAGAATTTGATCGCCTTTATTAATAAAAATATGTCGAAAAATAATGTTGGAAAGCGACCTTCGGAAAAATCGATCTCGCGACCCCTGCTGTGGCGTCTCATTTGGCCCAGCCCTCGAATATCGTTTCGGGAAAATAATAGCTCGATTGAAGTCCGAATTTGTAACTGCAGGTTCATTTGCGGCTTCATACTAATATATGTCGTGCATTTATCAAGCAGGTTCATCTGTGGCTTATAACAAAATATTTCGTAAATATTGCTTACGTAAGGTCCGAATCAGTTACTGCAGATCCATCTGCAGCCCTATATTACAAATTATCGTTGTAGCGGAGTTGGATCCCGAATCTGTTACTGCATACCCATCTGCGGATCCACTCCCGATTCGGCTCGAATTGCTCACACTGCACTATACTCCTGTCGTACCTATTATATACATACTTGTATTGTTTAGAAACATACCTTGATGTTTCAATTTAGAATTGTATTAAAAACTACTTTTTATTGACCCCCTCTTTTGGTCTTTAATTATTCGTTAAAATGTATGCGCTACGGTTTATTGCAACCTTGGGTTAGCGCCTTTGACATTTTAACTAGTAATTACTTGACACTTGTTTTGCCGCCTCCTTTAAGCATCAAGGAGTACCACACTGTCATTCGTTGTGCATAGAAAGGTAATATTGTTACCACCTACTCAATCCACCAAATAAACATTTGAATTCTGCTTATTACAAAAACTATTGTGTTTTTCATTTATTATTCTCTATATACTTTCACGGCTATTCGTATACCCCTCCCCTACGGTCCACTGCTCCACGCATTCGGCGTTGTTGAAATCGAAGATGAATCAGATAAAAGATGTAGATCCGATGATGAACAATCTATCTTATCTCCTATCGTCCTATCTCTTATCTTATCTGAACCGATAAGAGATAGGACGTTAATATCAAACTCGAAATATGAGGATTTCGTTATGATATCTCAAAATTTTGTGAATGAATTAGAGAACCCTCTGACTTATAAAAAAGCAATCAATAGCAAGCAGAGCGCTCAATGGATTGCCGCTATGGATTTTGAAATGAAATCTCTTCGTGATAATTATACATGGGCTCTTGAAACCCTTCCTAAGGGTGGCAAGGCTTTTCCTTCAAAATGGGTCTATTAGGTAAAGACCAAGCCAGATGGTTCTATTGATAAATATAAAGCAAGGCTGGTAATCAAAGGATTTGCTCAACGAGAGGGTGTTGATTATAACGAGACATTTAGTCCAGTGGCAAAATTAGGAACAATAAGGGCTATATTAAGTATAGCAGCAAGTCAGAACATGTGTTTCGCCCAATTTGATGTGTCAACAGCGTTTTTATACGGAGAACTGGGAGAAAACATTTACATGCAACAGCCAGACGGATACTCAGATCAATCTAACAAAAGCTGTGTTCCCAAACCTGCAATATAGTACTATATTGTACTAGTTTTGCAACTTTTGCTAGAAAAGCGTTCCCTTACGCTGAAAAAAAACCAAAATGGCGTTCTCTTCTCCTATTTTCTGCAAGACCAATTTGGCCTAGCACGAAATAGTAAATGCAGTAAATTATGAATTTGACATTTGATTGCCAGAGATATACAGTTCGAAATAAATCATACACATTTGCTTGAAAATAAAACAAAACAAACAAACAAATAAGAAATAAAAAAATGGACAAGCAAATTTTTTTTCTCTTTTGGAGGAGGAGGAAGATGAATGGCAGGCAGAAGAATCAGATGAAGATACTATAGAAACCCTTTTAACGAGTATAAAAGGTAAGTGGTGAATGAATGAAGACTTGGGTTGGGAACGTGCATCATTGGTTAATCGCACTAACCAATGTGCGTATATTGGCCCAAAATATCTTGGGCTTAAGTAAAGTTTAAGGGCTCCACTCGGATCACTCTGGCATTTTTACAGAAAGTCCTTGGTGAACTGATTACAGTAATATATATTTTATGGGGGAAATGCATACTTCCCGAAATATGGGCTTGATGTCTATCACTGTAATCAGCTCAAGGAGGACTACATACGGTAATCATTTTAAAATTATCCGAGTGGAGCCCCTAAACTTGACTTGTTTCATATCTTGTTGTTCTAGTTCGCTAATTCCTATTTGTTTATATTTGTTTATAGGTAAACGACATTCGATACCTGACTACAGGTCTAAAATCATATCTAAGTACACCGAGGAGGAATTTAAAATGCACTTTCGCATTTCCCGAAATCTTATAAAAATTCTTAGTCAGAAATTTGCGGAAAGTGTGCAGTACAGGAATCTACGCTCAGACAAACGTCTTTCGAGCGAAGACTATTTATATATTTTTTGTGGTTTGCTGGTCACGAATGCTGCATCTTTCGAGACCTCTCTGATCGGTTCGACGTGACCGTCTCGACAGTAAGCCGTGTTGTAAAACGTGTTACTTTTTTGTCAGTGGATTAAGTTCAGAGGTCATAAAGTGGCCCTCATTGGAGGAAAAGCTATGCACAAGTGAATATTTTAGGCTAAAATGTGGATTTTCCGGAGCTATTGGTAGGTAAAAAAGTAAATATAAAAGTTGGAACCCATAAAAAATATATTTTAATATTAAACAGGATGTATTGATGGGACCCACATAATCATTGACCCTCCAAAGGATGGAAAAAATGATAATGTTGACCGCAAAGGACACTTTTCTTTGAAAGTTCAAGGCGTTTGCAATGAAAAACGTAAATTTATTAATGTTTTTATTGGTTATCCGGGGTCTGCTCACGACAGTTGGGTTTTCCAAAATTCACCACTTTCTCAAAATTTGGAAGATAAATGTGGAGGTGGGTTATAATTTGTTTTCTTCTTTATTACTAATTAACATTTTTGAATAGACTTCTTTATTCTTGGTGACTCAGCATATCCGTGCAACAAATACGTTGTAACACCCTACAGGGATAATGGGCACCTCACAGCTTCCAAGAAACAATTCAACTTAAAACTTAGCTCTGGGCGTGTAAAAATAGAGCATACTTTTGGTATTCTTAAACAGAGGTTTCGACAGCTGTACTACTGTAAACACAACCTCGCAAATGAAACAGATTTGGACTTTGATGAAGAGGCTGAAATAGAAGGTGAAGAGGACGCATCTACATATCATCAAGAACTTTCCGCGAATACAGCAATGAAATTCAACAGAACTTATAATTGGCACATATTAAAAAATGTAAATATTAAACATCAGAAACCAAATGTAAAACTTAAAATTTCAGGCTGACTGATTTAATTTTGTGATCAATATTGATATTAATAATATTGATATAATATTTAAATTACTACGTACACAAGGTGTATTTTATTTTTATTATATGATGGTACAAGAAAATCCCATCTGGGGTTTGAGTTATTAACTAATGTGTTTATTTAAACCCGGTTTTAATTTTGTCGATTTAGGGTGTATTGTCAAATAATACGTACTCTTATCACATGAACTACTCTAAATGTTTTTTTTATTAAGGATTAAAGCATTGCTGAAGAGTGAAAACTAAAATTTCGACAAGTCGACAAAATTAAAACCGGGTTTAAATAAAAACCGGGTTTGAGAGAAATATAGTTTATTTTTATGTAGGATTCCTTATGCTTTATTTCCCCTCCACTTTAGCGAAAGTTCAGTATTTTTAATTTATTTAGTTTATTCTTTTGGATTTGTTTGGATTTTTTTATTTTTTTGTTATATAAGTTAAAATAAGTTATTGGCCATGCTGCCTTTTTTATATTATATTGGATGAAATAAATGAAATGACATGAAATGAAATAACATGAAATATTGCTAATTATTATTGCAGAAATGTGTTGCAATTTTTTCCAATAACTGCAATCTCCTTTCGCTTCTTCGTTCTTATTTCTCCAAGTGTTTCAGCACCGCCGAATGAAATCTTTTTTTGTCTTCCACAATTTGTTCCAAGAGCTTCATTGATGTTTGCTTAGGATACATATTTTCCACATCTGTAGAGACAAATAAAACAATTTAAAATATACAAATATATCCAGTTGTAATATGTTGTTACCTTTTTTAGAAGTCTGTTTGGAGCACGAAGGAATATCTGAAATATACAATAATAAATTAGAAATTTCACAAAAGACTATATATTCAAAACTATGAGTGTTTGAGATTGTTTGTTTTAAGAGTGTTAGAGAATCAACCACAACAAATCATGAATGAAAAGATAATGAGGAGTTTACCCGGAGTCTGTACTGTAAATTATATGGGGAAGCCTGGAGAATACCACTAAAATGTCTGGTATGAAATTGGACTAATATGAAAGCTACATTACTAATACCGTGTTGACTTGTGTCTTTTATAAAGTACTCTTAAATAATGATATGTATTGATCTCATTAGTGCAGTATTACAATTATTGTAATATTTGAATATTTATATATTCATACTTAAAATATTACAAAAATAGAAAAAGGCTTGAATACATAAAGTGAATTTAAATCCAGATTAGATTTATTATATTGACGTCTGATATTTTGTAAAACAGCACACTATGAAGTCAGTTATGAAATTATATTATAATTTCAACCAAATAATAATGAGCATGTATACTCTTACCAATATTGTGCAATTCTTCATCCTTCTCGTCCAACTTTCCTTCGATATTCTCGCTGTCCAATATAAAGTCTGGACAAATTGATTTCTTTTGTCCCATTATATTATCTAATTCCCTGTACAAATAAGTATAAAAATCCTAATTTCGACAACCCAGCATTTAATACCTACACCAAAACCCGCCTCGTATTAGTAATATCCAATTTAAGGACTTCAGGTTGTGATGTACGATATGCCAAATCATGAAGTTTATTTTTTAAACATTTAAACATATACAGTGAGTGTAATAAGTATTTTGTCTCAATACCAATTTGACAAAATTCAAATATATACGTCCAAAGCCAGCATACTAAAGATGTAAAATGAAATATGTATGATGGAATACGTTTGTGGACATATTTAGATCGCATTTCTGCAAGAATCACCAAGATATCAGCCGAAATCTATAACAACCCTAAAATGTTTATCACAAAAAAGTATTTTGATTCTTATTATTATTTTAGAAAAATTATTACATAGAACACGTTTGGTCTTTTTACAGTTACAATTACGGTTAGCCACGTATTATAAGCGATTTGGCGACGATTCCAATACACCACGTCGTTTTTCGTGGGTATTTTCTTACATTTACTTTCAATACATTCTCCAACAATATTTCATTTAATATTTGGTATTTTCTCGTCCTAATCTTAAGATGAGAGTATTACATATAGTCGTCGCGGCTTCAAAACATCCCAAATAATAATAAAAATGAGGTTTTGCAAAATATAACGCGAGGACAGGACCTTAAAAACTAATAAAACCAAAATCCGACAGACAAATTATTGTAAAAATAAATATCGCTAAACCCAATTTTTCTGACTTCGAAATTTTTATGGTCAAGTAATATTGATCTAGGAACCAAAATATGCAATGAAATACAAATAAGGGGGTCAGATTCAAAGATCGCATATATTGGTTCCTAGATCAATATTACTTGACCATAAAAATTTCGAAATCAGAAAAATTGGGTTTAGCGATATTTATTTTTAAAATAATTTGTCTGTCGGATTTTGGTTTTAATAGTTTTTAAGGCCAAATTTGTATTGAGCAAAATACTTATTACACTCACTGTAAATTGTATAACTGAGTTCATATGAAATTTACATTGCACCAGTGACCTTATGAACTCAGACATACTTACATCTCGTAAGGACAAATTAATTTATTGCGGCCTGTGAGAGAATTATTGAGCTTGACCTTTTTGTACCGCCTTTCCATTGTTCTATATTTAGTTTCTACTTGTTCAGGTGTGAAAAATTATCTATATAAAAAATATAAATGTAAAACCACGAAAATATATATGTGAGCTACATCTAAATCTGAACCGATTTTCAGGAAACTTAACACACATCATTCTAGTAGCTGTACCAAATTTCGTTCAAATTTAAAGATATATAGGGACTTTGGTGCACCATTTACATTAAATCGGATATATATATATATATATATATATATATATATGGGAGCTATATTTAAATCTGGACCAATTTTTAGGAAACTTGACACACATCATTCTACACCTAGTTCATTATGGTATGCCAAATTTCGTGCAAATCGAAAGATATATAGGGACTTTGGTACACCATTTACATTATCTAGTAGCTGTACCAAAAATCGGACGAAAATATATATGTGAGCTATATCTAAATCTGAACCGATTTTAAGGAAACTTAACACACATAATTCTAGTAGCTGTACCAAATTTCGTTCAAATTGAAAGATATATAGGGACTTTGGTGCACCATTTAAATTAATTCGGGCGAAAATATATATGGGAGCTATATCTAAATCTGAACCGATTTTTACGAAACTTAACATACATCATTCTAGACTTAATTCATTACGCTGTGCCAAATTTCATGCAAATCGAAAGATATATAGGGACTTTGGTACACCATTTACATTAAATCGGGCGAAAATATATATGGGAGCTATATCTAAATCTGAACCGATTTTTACGAAACTTAACATACATCATTCTAGACTTAATTCATTACGCTGTGCCAAATTTCATGCAAATCGAAAGATATATAGGGACTTTGGTACACCATTTACATTAAATCGGACGAAAATATATATGGGAGCTACATCTAAATCTGAACCGATTTTTCTCAATTTCAATAGGGTTCGTCCTTGGGCCTAATAAGTGACCTATACCAAATTTCATCCAATTCGGATCATAAATGCGACCTGTACTTTGTTTACAATTTAACATGGTCAGACGGACGGACGGGCATGCATAAATCGACTCAGAAAGGGATTCTATGCATATTCTCAAAAGGAACCATGTGTCTATTTCGTTTCCTTTTGCCTGTTACAAACATATGCACAAAGCCATAATACCCTGTACCACACTGTGTTGAAGGGGATAATAGGCTCATTTTGGAACGCTGTGGAGAATATCGCTGCAATCGGACAAATCGTTGGGTACTTGTTGCAATATTCGGACGAAATATGTACACGTGTACATCGTGTACACGAATTGCAATAGGCTTCGACTTTGTGCCAAATAAATGTGCTATGCAAAAGGTCAAAACATGCACAAAATCACCGTATTGTGGTATACGGAATAGATTTATACATAAATACTAATTCATTTTTAACATACCCATTCTCCTTTAAATGGTCACATATGACCTGCCATAATTTTTTTTTATTTTTTAAATTGGCACTTTTACCCACTTTGGGCATCAAGTCCTCTAATAGCACCAGCATTAACTTTATGGGAGCGTACAGCCATTTAAGCCTTTCCGGGCTTGGAGTCGTTGGAAACTCCACTTCCCAATTATTCGATAATGTTTTCCTCTAAATTATACAAATAAAAAATAAACAATACATTTTATATGTTTTATACTTTACTTACCTTCCATTTTATTTCCTCGAACTCCTTTGTATTATTTTTCTTTATTTAATTCAAAAATCACAAAATGGACGCCGTTTAACTATTTGCTTTTTGTTTCTTTGTGTGCATTAGGTTTCTGTAGTCTTTTTTTGTCCTTAACTGGTGATAAAGTTATACTTGTCCTATATGTAGACGATGGACTTGTTGCTGGCACTAGTCCGAAAGAGGCAGAAATATTTTTAAATGAGTTAAAAATAGAATTCAAAATTGTATGTAAAGAAGCTACGAATTTTTGGGACTTGAAATTGAAAGGAATGATGAAGCGATTATGATATCCCAAGAAGCTTTTGCCAAAAAGCTGTTAGAAAAATTCAATTTTTCAGAATGCAGAAGCGTATGTACTCCAATTATCAAAAGAACAGGACGGCCTGATTTAGCGTATAGCATCTTCTGAAGACTTAGTTTATTTCACAGAAACCACCCTAACGTCTTCAAACAAAAAAGTTTTTTTTCGATGTCGAATTAAGGGGTCATAATATTTTTTAAACTGTCAGTTTTACCTTTGAGAATGTTGAGGAACAATATTTTAAAGGACATAGAAAAAAAATTACGTTGAAGTAATCAACAACTATAAATTCAAGTGAACGAATTGGTATAATGAATTAAGCACAAACAATTTATAATGCGAATATAACTATACTACATAAAAACTTAATCTTCTGTTTTATTAATAATATGTCAGGCAAAAAATGGGTAAATGTCACTACTGGGTGTTCAGACTCATTTTTCTTAACAAACATCAATTTTTACTTGTGGGGCCCTTTTTGGCAATATCACTTGATAGCAGTTTCTAACCACTGCGACCTTCATTTATAGACTTTGGTTATTCATATACTTTTAACGATTAGGGCATACCTTGAGGTGCTGAGCTTACGGCCAATGGTGTTATATTCCACGTATAATACTGGAGGGTAAGTGGCATACTGGAGGTGGTAATGGCGTTTCCTACCTTTATTTTTTTGTAGGATCATGCCTTGGATAGATGGTGCTGTTATCATCCACCAGCTTTTTATGTCCAAATACTAGGTTTCGGGTCGTGTTTCAATGTTAGGCGCATCCGGAATTCCTTCTGGACAATTAAAACCACTGGACACCACCGTGAAACCTTTAGCAGTATTAGTTAATTGTCTATTATTTCACAGAAAAATCACTTTTCACACAATTCGTCTCCTGCTGTCGCGTACTTAGGTTTTAGCTCAGCACCAATTAACCAACTCCAGCATTTTTCTAAAACTACATTCATTTATAACCTCGCTAGTTAATAATTCCAAGCGCGTCGGCACCGTTGTCGTTGCAGATCAATACGACTGACTATGTCCATGTCCGCGTATAGATTGTAAACGCCGATATTTGTTGCGGGGCCCGACTAAAATAGACAAGTCCATAGAAAAAAAATCTTAATTTAATTTTTCTTAATTTTTTCCAAAATTCACACAGCACAAACTGTGAACAAAATAAAAATTGTTGATACATATTTTATATATATCATTTATGTTTTTCGTCCCGAGGGAGTTTGTCAGTCTCCTACCGGGCGCGTCCCCAGGTGGCGGATAGGGGGAAGTTGGATGATCAGACTATCTCATTACCATCACCTAAACCCTGGAGGTAAAGGAATAGTCTGATCACACCATATAATAGTCTGAAGATAAATAACTCAGTACCGGCGGGTGTCGTTGATCTGCCCACGAGTCACGACCCGTCGTCATCCAGCGATCGTGAGCAAAAATCTCCTACAGATGTGGTAATTTATTGCGGCCTGTGAGAGAATTATTGAGCTTGACCTTTTTGTACCGCCTTTCCATTGTTCTATATTTAGTTTCTACTTGTTCAGGTGTGAAATATTATCTATATAAAAAATATAAATGTAAAACCAGTAAGGAAAGGACAAAAGTCAGACAGGACCGAATCTGTGATTCCCTACACCACCAATAAATGCTCTACAATAAACGCTCTAGTTCATTATGGTATGCCAAATTTCGTGCAAACCGAAAGATATATAGGGACATCGGCATACCATTTACATTAAATCGACGAAAATATATATGTGAGCTACATCTAAATCTGAACCGATTTTCAGGAAACTTAACACACATCATTCTAGTAGCTGTACCAAATTTCGTTCAAATTGAAAGATATATAGGGACTTTGGTACACCATTTACATTAAATCGGATATATATATATATATATATATATATGGGAGCTATATTTAAATCTGGACCAATTTTTAGGAAACTTGACACACATCATTCTACACCTAGTTCATTATGGTATGCCAAATTTCGTGCAAATCGAAAGATATATAGGGACTTTGGTACACCATTTACATTAAATCGGACGAAAATATATATGTGAGCTATATCTAAATCTGAACCGATTTTCAGGAAACTTAACACACATAATTCTAGTAGCTGTACCAAATTTCGTTCAAATTGAAAGATATATAGGGACTTTGGTGCACCATTTAAATTAATTCGGGCGAAAATATATATGGGAGCTATATCTAAATCTGAACCGATTTTTACGAAACTTAACATACATCATTCTAGACTTAATTCATTACGCTGTGCCAAATTTCATGCAAATCGAAAGATATATAGGGACTTTGGTAAACCATTTACATTAAATCGGGCGAAAATATATATGGGAGCTATATCTAAATCTGAACCGATTTTTACGAAACTTAACATACATCATTCTAGACTTAATTCATTACGCTGTGCCAAATTTCATGCAAATCGAAAGATATATAGGGACTTTGGTACACCATTTACATTAAATCGGACGAAAATATATATGGGAGCTACATCTAAATCTGAACCGATTTTTCTCAATTTCAATAGGGTTCGTCCTTGGGCCTAATAAGTGACCTATACCAAATTTCATCCAATTCGGATCATAAATGCGACCTGTACTTTGTTTACAATTTAACATGGTCAGACGGACGGACGGGCATGCATAAATCGACTCAGAAAGGGATTCTATGCATATTCTCAAAAGGAACCATGTGTCTATTTCGTTTCCTTTTGCCTGTTACAAACATATGCACAAAGCCATAATACCCTGTACCACACTGTGTTGAAGGGGATAATAGGCTCATTTTGGAACGCTGTGGAGAATATCGCTGCAATCGGACAAATCGTTGGGTACTTGTTGCAATATTCGGACGAAATATGTACACGTGTATATCGTGTACACGAATTGCAATAGGCTTCGACTTTGTGCCAAATAAATGTGCTATGCAAAAGGTCAAAACATGCACAAAATCACCGTATTGTGGTATACGGAATAGATTTATACATAAATACTAATTCATTTTTAACATACCCATTCTCCTTTAAATGGTCACATATGACCTGCCATAATTTTTTTTTATTTTTTAAATTGGCACTTTTACCCACTTTGGGCATCAAGTCCTCTAATAGCACCAGCATTAACTTTATGGGAGCGTACAGCCATTTAAGCCTTTCCGGGCTTGGAGTCGTTGGAAACTCCACTTCCCAATTATTCGATAATGTTTTCCTCTAAATTATACAAATAAAAAATAAACAATACATTTTATATGTTTTATACTTTACTTACCTTCCATTTTATTTCCTCGAACTCCTTTGTATTATTTTTCTTTATTTAATTCAAAAATCACAAAATGGACGCCGTTTAACTATTTGCTTTTTGTTTCTCTGTGTGCATTAGGTTTCTGTAGTCTTTTTTTGTCCTTAACTGGTGATAAAGTTATACTTGTCCTATATGTAGACGATGGACTTGTTGCTGGCACTAGTCCGAAAGAGGCAGAAATATTTTTAAATGAGTTAAAAATAGAATTCAAAATTGTATGTAAAGAAGCTACGAATTTTTGGGACTTGAAATTGAAAGGAATGATGAAGCGATTATGATATCCCAAGAAGCTTTTGCCAAAAAGCTGTTAGAAAAATTCAATTTTTCAGAATGCAGAAGCGTATCTACTCCAATTATCAAAAGAACAGGACGACCTGATTTAGCGTATAGCATCTTCTGAAGACTTAGTTTATTTCACAGAAACCACCCTAACGTCTTCAAACAAAAAAGTTTTTTTTCGATGTCGAATTAAGGGGTCATAATATTTTTTAAACAGTCAGTTTAACCTTTGAGAATGTTGAGGAACAATATTTTAAAGGACATAGAAAAAAATTACGTTGAAGTAATCAACAACTATAAATTCAAGTGAACGAATTGGTATAATGAATTAAGCACAAACAATTTATAATGCGAATATAACTATACTACATAAAAACTTAATCTTCTGTTTTATTAATAATATGTCAGGCAAAAAATGGGTAAATGTCACTACTGGGTGTTCAGACTCATTTTTCTTAACAAACATCAATTTTTACTTGTGGGGCCCTTTTTGGCGATATCACTTGATAGCAGTTTCTAACCACTGCGACCTTTATTTATAGACTTTGGTTATTCATATACTTTTAACAATTAGGGCATACCTTGAGGTGCTGAGCTTACGGCCAATGGTGTTATATTCCACGTATAATACTGGAGGGTAAGTGGCATACTGGAGGTGGTAATGGCGTTTCCTACCTTTATTTTTTTGTAGGATCATGCCTTGGATAGATGGTGCTGTTATCATCCACCAGCTTTTTATGTCCAAATACTAGGTTTCGGGTCGTGTTTCAATGTTAGGCGCATCCGGAATTCCTTCTGGACACCACCGTGAAACCTTTAGCAGTATTAGTTAATTGTCTATTATTTCACAGAAAAATCACTTTTCACACAATTCGTCTCCTGCTGTCGCGTACTTAGGTTTTAGCTCAGCACCAATTAACCAACTCCAGCATTTTTCTAAAACTACATTCATTTATAACCTCGCTAGTTAATAATTCCAAGCGCGTCGGCACCGTTGTCGTTGCAGATCAATACGACTGACTATGTCCATGTCCGCGTATAGATTGTAAACGCCGATATTTGTTGCGGGGCCCGACTAAAATAGACAAGTCCATAGAAAAAAAATCTTAATTTAATTTTTCTTAATTTTTTCCAAAATTCACACAGCACAAACTTTGAACAAAATAAAAATTGTTGATACATATTTTATATATATCATTTATGTTTTTCGTCCCGAGGGAGTTTGTCAGTCTCCTACCGGGCGCGTCCCCAGGTGGCGGATAGGGGGAAGTTGGATGATCAGACTATCTCATTACCATCACCTAAACCCTGGAGGTAAAGGAATAGTCTGATCACACCATATAATAGTCTGAAGATAAATAACTCAGTACCGGCGGGTGTCGTTGATCTGCCCACGAGTCACGACCCGTCGTCATCCAGCGATCGTGAGCAAAAATCTCCTACAGATGTGGGTGCCTTAGCATCTGTAGTCGAGGGTATCGCTACAAGCACTCAGCCAGCAGTCACAAACAAGTTAGACTTCGGTCACCACCGGGGAGGCGAAACCTGACCCAACCTTCAGAGGCAGGTGGGGACTCGAATTCTAACTCCGGGTCTGACCAAGAAAGTAAGACCGATATAACCGTCCTAGAATGCCGGAAGAGAGAAGAGGCCGATAGGATGGTGGAAGAAGTGAGCAAAGATATAGCGAAGCTGGCCAGGATGAACCGGAGAAACAAAATCAAACAGGAACGGGATGCCCTGAAGGATAAGCCTGACCTTCCCTCCAATTCCTCGGAAGCGGCGAAGAGGATTATGTCTCCGGAGGAGCAGACCAATGCCAAACCTGCAAAAAAGAAAAAGAGCTCCACGTCGACCGATAGCAAGAGAAGGCTAAGCATGACCCCTAGTTAAGGAGGCTGTCCAAAGAATCCATCGAACGAGGGTGGCGAAGCTGGCTCTAATATCGAGAAGACGGGCGCTACACCGAAATCTTCCGACAAGATTGGGAATCCCAAAAGGAACGCCCGGCCTTCGCGTAAGAGGAAGGCAGTAGCAACAAACGGTAAGAAGTCGCCGTCTTATGCAAAGGCTGCCAGAAGGCGCTACAGGGACGAGCTATGCTATGCAGTAATCGATGAACGTAGTGCATCCGGTAAACTTAAAAAGGAGACGCATGATGAGGTGATGAATGCGGTCAACAAAAAGATCATGAGGCACCTGCGGCAAGGTGGAGAGCCCATAAATCTGAATAGCTGCGAATTCAAAGGGGACTTCCTAATGCTGGAGTTCGAGTCCTTAAAGAACATTGTGGTCCTCATGAATTTAGTGGCAAGTATTGCCCCCACGGACGAGGCAATCAAATTAAAGCTTGTGAGGAAGAGAGACATCCTCCACCTACAAAAAGCTACGGTCTTCGTCAGAGGTTGGGGCAGCGACTTCACGACAGAGGACATGCTTGAAGTCTTTGGTCTGCAAAACAAGACACTGCTGGTGAAGAAATGGGAAGTCTTCCACAGAGAGGAGAACAAAGACGGGGCCCTCCTTGTGGTAGGTCTTCAATGGCAAGTGTGGCCAAGACTAAAGGCAAAGCCCACTACGTGTCAAAGGCTGTCTACTTCAAGATCGGGAAGGCGAGGATCGGAGAAGAAGAAGCCAAAAAGAGTAGCGAGGGAGAAAACCCCAACAGTAATAGCGAGGGAGTCGAGGAGAAGATAACTGACTCCCAAGAAGATCGCCTTTTGGATGAAAAATGATTGAAGTCATCTAAATAAACCTCCATCGGAGTGAGACGGCAACAATGGCTCTGATGGAAAAACTAATTAAAGGGAATATACACATCGGTCTAATCCAGGAACCATGGACTGTTAAGAACAAGGTCTCTGGATTAAACCACATAAATTACCAATTATTCTATGCACCACCAACGGCGGAGCTGCAACGACTGGTGAGAAGAGCAAAAGAAACAGGTAACGAAATACTGATTGGTAGCGATGCTATCTCACACAACATTGCGTGGGGTAGTACTAATACTAACAAAAGGGCTGAAACTCTCTTAGACTATCTTAATACTAAAGACCTAATTACTCTTAACATAGGCAACAAACCTACCTTCGTTAATAGAATGAAGAAGTGTTAGACATAACAATATGTTCAGCGAACCTAATAGACGAGGAACAAGAATGGAGAGTCTCACATGAATATTCCTTCTCGGACCATAGATATATTAGGTTTAAAATCCTACGGCCACCGCCGAAACCCATATACTTTCGAAACAAGTCCAAAACAAATTGGATGAAATTCAGTAAACTACTCAAAGAGAGGCTAGGGCAACATAACTATGACAGCCTAAGCACTGACGATATAGACAAAGATGTCAATAACTTAGCGGGAGCAATAGTAAAGTCCTTCGAAGAAAGTTGTCCTCTTCGAGAAAGGAAATCTGCTTCGAAAAACCCTGGATGACCGGGGAGATTCGAAATAAAGGGAAAGAGGTCCGAAAACTTTACAATAGAGAACGCCGCAAGAAATCTACAGTATACTGGGACAACTTCCACGATAAGCAGAAAGAATACAAAAAATGACAAGAACCGCCTAACGCAACTCCTGGAAAACCTCCTGTGAACAGGTCGATAGCGTAAACGACGTCTCAAAAATAAAAAAGTGAAGAATTCTGCACCTTTCTCAGAATTCTGCTGTGTGGTTCCCAAGGAAAAGCGAATTCAAAATCCAGTTTTCTTGGGTAATTCAAAATTAAAGCTCTTGCTTTATTGAGTTCTTCTTAAAAACTAAAATACAAAATGGTTTTCAAATTCTAATAAAGCGCTTCTTGCGGCTTGAGTGATGTAGATGTATTAGTAAATGTAATAAATATATAATGGAAATGTGGAAAGATGTACTAAATTAGGAATTCATTGTAATCGATAACAAAATATAATAAACTAAAAATAGAGTTCTGTAAGCTGAGTCAGGGGGACATCACTGCTGTTGAACATGGCTTCAACATACTCCCGGGAACAACATGATATTTCAGCATGAATATTTCAATGGCGCACTAATGGACAAAGCGACTGCAAAAACGGGATGTTACTTCTGGCACATGACCCTCCAAATATAACTCCAAAAACGGTATTTCGTCGGAGAACGTTAGGATTGAGCATTGATTTTTCCCATGAACCGCGTACTATTCGATCCTCCAGGTCTTTGCCCATAATTCCGTCAACTTTCTTGTACGTGAAGGGCTCAGGGTGAGCTAATGGTCGTCCCTCTGCATGGTTGACGTAGTCCTGAATATTTATAGCAGGTGCAATGAAAAATGGGGCATTCTGCACTAGCACGAACCTTTCTGTAATAATCCCTTCAGGGGTGTGAATCTTGAATACTTCATATGACAGTGTACCGCTTGAAGTTTTATGTGGAGCTAATTCCTTGATGCTGTCATTAAGTATCCAAGATTTTGGAACTTGTGGGTTGAATGACAACGTGACTAGCTTCTTACTCCCTCCTATTTCCAGTTCACATTGGATCACAGGCATGATCTTAGTTGGCATATCTCCCGGATGTACGTAGTCAACTGGTTTGGCTCCATTATATGTGAGTAGCTGCTGGCAGAAGGGTACCACTTCAAGGGCAGGGGGCTTTGTCAGAGTGGTATTTTCCTGGTGGTCAGCTGCTTCGACTATAGATTCACGACTGGAGTCATGCTGGAGTTGGTCCTGATGTATCATGGAGTGGTGTTTGGCGTTGCATCGTTCACATCTATTTTTTGAAGGGCATGTCGACCGGTCGTGACCATATCCAAAGCAATTCACGCATAGGTTTTGGCCTTCTAGTGCTCGGCGGCGTTCTGAAAATAGCATCTTGCGGAAACGTAGGCAGTATTTCAAGGGGTGGTTACGACCGCAGAGGAAGCAACGTGGTTTGGGATTGCCGTCAGCCATGGTTTACCTGTGAATGAAAAGAAAGAAAAATACAGACATATACAGTGAGGAACTTGCATCTATACTTGATCATTGGCTTAGTTATTTTTGGGCAATTTGTCTTCATTTTTGGGATTTGGTAGAGGTAGGCTTGTACTAGTTGGTAGAAGGCACACTTTAACGATCGGCCGAACAATTAGACCGTTCTTCGTTTTTATCTCTACTACACGTACGTTACTGTCTTTACCGATGAAAGTTTGAGTGATTCGTCCTAGACACCACTCTGTTGGGGGTAGTAAATCATCCTTTACAATGACCAAATCGCCTTCTTTCAAATTATTTTTGCAAGTTTTCCACTTGTATCTCCTTTGCAATTCCGTGACATATTCTGATTTCCACCTCTGGCTGAATATATGGTGTAGCGCCTTTAATCTTTGCCATCTGTTGATGTACGAAAGTTGTTCCTTTGGTATTGTTGGAGAAGGCTCAGGGGGAGCTGTCAGTGGAGCTCCTCTCAAAAAATGACCAGGTGTTAAAGCGACCAATTCATTTGGATCTTCCGATATTGAGCTCAACGGCCTCGAGTTGAGAACAGCTTCAATGCGTATGAGAAGCGTCGCAAATTCCTCAAAAGTAAAGTTCCAATTTACGGTTACCTTTTTTAAATGTGACTTCATACTCTTCACGGCAGCCTCCCATAGGCCGCCCATGTGTGGTGCGTAGGGGGGTATGAAGGTCCAGGCGAACCCTTGCTCACTGTATTTGGAACATAATTTTTCTCCCAGAGACTTCAAAAATTCAGTATGCTCTTGCAAAAGTTTTCTATTAGCACCAACAAAATTACGCCCATTGTCCGAAAATAGCGTTCGTGGTAACCCTCGCCTTCCAACGAATCTGGAGAATGTAGCCAGGAAGGCATCTGCAGAGAGGTCCGAACAAGCCTCTAGATGAACGGCACGTGTACTGAAACATACGAAAACAGCAGCATATCCTTTCAAGATTTTTGCATTTTTGAGAGGAGAAGACTTAATGCTGAAAGGACCAGCGAAGTCCACTCCCGTATAAGTAAAAGGGAGAGAAAATGTGACTCGCTCTCTTGGAAGATCTCCCATGATCTGATTCTGGGACATCTGCTTATAAATAGTACACTTGGTACACTCTCTTATGCACCTACGTATAACACTTCGAAGTCTCGGCACATAATACGCCTGCCTTATGACTCTCAGCATTATGCTGTGTTCTGAGTGGAGAAAACATTCATGAGTGTAACGGATTAAAAGTTCAGTTATTCGGCATTTAGTTGGCAAAATGACAGGGTGTCTCTCGTTGTAACTCATTCCAGAGTTATTCAATCTTCCTCCTACTCGAAGTAATCCGTCTTCGCCCAACATGGGGATTAAACAAAGAATGGTACTTTTCTTACTAATTTGTTTGTTGGCGAGTAATTGTTCGAATTCGCGAGGATAATATGCCTTTTGTGCTGACGCAATCATTCGACGTTTTGCATCACTGATTTCCTCTCTTGTCATCGGATCTGTTGTAGTAAAGATATTCCTTTTTGAGATCTGCAACGACGTCTTTCGAATTATTTGGACTATAGCTCGTATAGTTCTAGTAAAAGATGTAACACGTTTGAATATATCTTCTCCTTTAAATAAAAGACTAAACGTGGAAGTCTTTTTTTCTTCTAAATTTGGGGGATCAAATATTTTTGGTTTTGGCCACTCCGCCATTGATTTTTGTAGCCAGGGTGGCCCATGCCACCACAGATCATTATTCTTGAGCTCGTATGGTGTGCAACCACGAGTACCGATATCTGCGGGATTTTCATCAGTACTCACATGACGCCAGTCTTCCACGTGGCTGATTTCATTCAAAAGGGAAATACGATTTGCGACGAATGTTTTGAGTGACTGGGGATCTTTCTGAAGCCACCCCAGCACAATCGACGAGTCAGTCCAATAAAACTTTGTATAATCATATCGAATATTGAGACTATTCATTAACTTTGCCAACATTACAGCTCCGCAAAGTTCCAATTTTGGGATTGTTAAACTCTTTAGTGGAGTTACTTTTGTTTTGGCTACCAGCAAGTGGCTGGTTGGTTTTCCCGTTGGGTGCTGTACTCTTATGTAAACTGCTGCACAGTAAGCCTTCTCTGAGGCATCCGCAAACCCATGTGCTTGGACTGCTGCTTCCGGAGAATATCTTACCCACCGAGGTATTTCAATTTCAGCTATAGTTGGGAAGTTTTCGAGGAATCGTCTCCAAGATAACATAATACTCGGGCGAACTGATTCATCCCAATCCACCTTTTCTTGCCAAAGACTTTGCATAAGAATCTTCGCAACAACTATTATGGGCCCGATCCAGCCAAGTGGATCGTACAGCCTCGCAATCACTGATAGGATATCCCTTTTAGTAGCCACCAAGGCACTCTTCACTTCCTGCACTTTGTAGAAAAATCTATCATTCTTCGCATTCCAGCGAATCCCTAAGGTTTTAGTTGTACTGGTTTCATCAAATTTCAAAAAATCTTCATCTAGAAGATCCTCCCGGGCCAAATTTTCTAAGAGGACACTGCAGTTAGATGCCATTTTCTTCAGGGGGAAGGCTGCTCCCCTTAATGTTTCAGTAAGTTGGAATTGTTTATTTCGAAGCCCCTCGACATTATGTCCTCCTGACAACACATCATCAACATAAGTTTCGTGCTTTAAAATTTCAGATGAGATACTATCTGTCAGTTTACAATCTTCTCCAAGTTGAATTAAAGTCCTCAAAGCTAAAAACGGGGCGCAGTTAATTCCGAAAGTGACTGTCTTCAATTGGTATGTTTTCACAGGTTGATCCTCGCATGTACGATGAAGTATAAGTTGATATTTTCTGTCTTTTGGGTGGACCAATATCTGACGATACATCTTTTGTATGTCACCAGTGAACACAAATTCATAAAATCGCCATGAAATTATAATTTGCATTAAGTCTGCAATTAAAGTTGGTCCAGGTAGGAGCACATTATTTAAAGAATAACCGCTTGTAGTCTTCTTTGACCCATTAAACACAACTCGTACTTTGGTTGACTTGCTTTCAGGTCTTACCACTGCATGGTGTGGCAAATAGAACGAAGTCTGCCTTTCATCCAGTTTCTCACGATGTGAAACCGGTTCCATATGATCCAAATCGATATATTCCTGTAGAACACGGATATATTCATACTTTAATTCTGGAGTTTTCTCTAATAATTTTTCCATCCGAAAGTATTGAGCACAAGCACTATTCCTTGAAGATCCTAAATATATATCCTTCGGGAATTCTCGACGAAACGGAAGACGAACCACATATCTACCGCTTTCCTCACGATATGTAGTTTTCTTATAAAACTCCTCACAATATGTGTCATCATCGTTTGCATTATGAACTTTTCCAACATCTTCAACTTCCCAAAACATCTTCATTTGCTCATGGAGAGCTATATCATCATTGTTATATACAGTGGTCTTAAAAGACCTCACTTCATTAATAGGCATGGGACCAGATAAATACCACCCAAATCTTGATTCTCGTGCTTCTAATTTGTTTGAAATGTCATGACGAACTCCATCCATATTAATCTGCGGGAAATAATCACTTCCAATAATCATATCAATCGGTGAAGGTTTATAAAAATAAGGATCTGCTAGCCTCAATTCAGAAACGCCACTCAAATAATCCATCTCTACCTTCTTTGCTGGTAAAAAATGTGATAATTTTGAAACTATTATCAAATTCATCTTCAAGGAGAAGTTCGTATCCCTTGCCTTCACAAAAACGTTGCACATTCCTTGTGAACTACCAACTATGGTTCCACCCAATCCACATATCTGTGTATCGTACCTCAATGTTGGAATGTTAAGTCGTTGTTGAATCCTTTTTGACAAAAAACTTCTTTCTGAGCCTCCATCTAATAACGCTCGAACCAAAAACTTTTCACCAGCATGTACTACTTCGACCAAAGCAGTTGGTAGTACAGTACTAATATTATTTTTTGAAAAATAAAGTTGAACAGAATCACTAGCAGAATTATTACTTCCAGGAGGGGAGTTAGACGAACTCGGATCACGATCTGAAATTCCATCACCTTTCTTTTCATAACAATTCTCATTTTTATTATTTTCCAAATGAAGCATCGTGTGGTGTTTTTGCTGGCATTTGGCGCACGAGTTTTGACTGGGACATTTTCCTTTGAAGTGTTTTGGTGACAAACAATTTACACAATACTTGTTTGCATAAACGAACTTCATTCTTTTGTAGGGTGTTAATGATTTAAATTTGTTGCAATGCCACAGAGGATGATTCTGCTTACAGTTTCTGCATAAACTTTTATCTTCATTTGACTGGGTGTAGAATGATTGCGATTTCGAAAAATGCGTGTTATCTTTCTGATTGGACTTCTTTAAATCTGTAATTGTTTCTAAAATTTCAATTTTTTTGCTCAAAAATGAATCAAGTTGTGGCCAGGTTGGAAACTCCTTATGGTCACTGAGTGAATCTTCCCAAGATCTTAAAGTTTCCTCTGACAATTTTGTCGAACATAAGTGAACGAGTATTGGATCCCAATTGTCCGTATTAATTTTATAAGATTTGAAAATTGCTATGCTTTCATTAATACAGTTTTGGATCTGTCGGATTGCTTTGGAACTTTCGCAGGAGGCGATTTGAATACCAAAAAGTTTCTTCATTTGTTGATGAACAAGTATGCGCATATTCTCAAATCTATTTTTCAATGCCTCCCAAGCTAACTTAAAATTCGCGTCACACAATTCAAAACGCTGCACAATGTGTAAAGCTTCACCTTTAGTTTTACTCCTCAAATGGTAAAGTCGTTGAGCATCAGACAAACCAGGGTGGTTAATAAACACAGCTTGGAAAATATCCCTAAAGGCGGGCCATTTGGAATAACCTCCTTCAAAGGGTTGGGTATCACAAGGTGGTAGCTTGAGGCTTGGAATCCCTTGATGAACCACGGTCGGTTCTATCCGTGTACTCTCATGCACTTTCGGCTGGAGTCAGGCCAAACTCCACAAAAATGATATTTTCCACAAAATGATATTTTTCTTCTACTTCCTTTAGCCTTTGAAATTTTGTATTACAACAACAATTACACTTCATTGCTCCAACTATCAAATTGCTGTTTATTGTCCCGCATTCACAAACGATGAATTCTCCAACTATTTACAGCAAATATTTTTCAAAGATAATTTGCCCAAAATATAAGCAAATTTGCAGAAAAGACACTCACCTTCTTCTTTTATTTCAGCTGTTGTTGTTGTACGCAATCAGGGTGATTTGTTTTAAATTGTTGTTGTACGGTAATCAGGGTGATTTCGTTTATGTCGGCAAACACTCGCAATATATCTCAATATATCTTTAACTGTTCTTAATTATTTCCACTTTAGTTTAAGTTTTTCAATAATTTCGGCGTCTTTTTCTCTATTTAACACACAAATAATTTTCTTTCGAATTAATTGTCCGTCCGCGATCGCTGTTTACACTGTTTTCTTATTTTCGTTTCTCTCTTTCGTCAGTGTTGGCACATTATATCAGTGTTGGCACTTTATGATATCGGCTGTCAGTGTTGGCAAATTGTTGACTATCGATAATATCGTTATGATTCGATGAAAATTAATCAATAAATTATTGTAATTAAATTTGTAGGCAATTTTAAGATTATTTAGATGGCTTTTAATTATTTTCAACGTTTTAATGGTTCTCAGGGATTTTACAGTAGTTTTTAATTGTTGGAGATTTATTTTTCTGCTATTATTATGCTCTTTTTTTTGTCGATAGTACCAAATGATCAAATTAAAGACAATGCAAGTTTTCACTGTACATAACTGAATTTCCTTTTTTTGGTACTTTTTTCCAACGGCTGTTCTCCCAAGTTTCTCTTTTGATGAAACTATTCTCAGCACCAACTGACCTTTCGTTTTTGGAATGAATACTATTTTGGATAGCAATGATGAATTAATGAATTCTCTTAATGTGAAGCCAGGTTGTTGTCGTATTTTAACAAAGGCTTTTCTTTTTAACAACGTCAGACCACAGCGTGTTGTGTTGTTTCCTCTGGTTTATACCAGCAATTTAAAACCTTGTAGCTAAGAGGACGACGATGAGGTGCGTTCACTGGATCGTTCCAAAACCTAGTCCAAACTAGGAACGCTCGAAGGACCATGAAGAATTCTGTACCTTTCTCAGAATTCTGCTGTGTGGTTCCCAAGGAAAAGCGAATTCAAAATCCAGTTTTCTTGGGTAATTCAAAATTAAAGCTCTTGCTTTATTGAGTTCTTCTTACAAAACTAAAACACAAAATGGTTGTCTAATTCTAACAAAGCGCTTCTTGCGGCTTGAGTGATGTAGTTGTATGAGTGAATGTAATAAATATATAATGGAAATGTGGAAAGATGTACTAAATTAGGAATTCATTGTAATCGATAACAAAATATAATAAACTAAAAATAGAGTTCTGTAAGCTGAGTCAGGGGAACATCACTGCTGTTGAACATGGTTTCAACACATACAATTCGGATAATAAATGCGACCTGTACTTTGTTAACAAAAATACATGGACGGACGGACAGAAGGACATGCATAAATCGACTTAAAAAGTGATTCTGTTCATATTCTCAAAAGGAACCATGTGTCTATCTCGTTTCCTTTTGCCTGTTACAAACATATGCACAAAGACATAATACCCTGTTCCACAGTGTGGTGAATGGTATAAAAAACCAAATTACAAAGAATTTGGTTGAAAAACGCGCTCAAGAACCCCAAAGTACCGAAAATTGGATGGTACCCTTTTATGGGGGTTACCCGAATAAATTGTCCTATATTTATAATTTATAGTGGAGAGATTTGCTACCTAATAAGAACACGACGTACTAAATTACAGTCAATTCGGTCGAAAAATACGATCAGAACCCCCAAAATACCAAAAATTTGGGGGTACCGTTATATGGGGACTACCAGAAAAATTGGACTTATAATAATAATTTTTAGTGGAGTAATTTGGTACCCAAATAGAACCCAATGTACAAAATTTCAGAGAATTCAGTTATAAAACGAGCTCAAGAACCCCAAAATACTGAAAATTGTGGGTACCCTTATATGGGGACTATCCGAAAAAATGACCTATATTTATAATTTTTAGTAGGGAAATTTGGTACCCAATAAGAACTCAAAACACCAAATTTCAGCGAATTCAGTCCAAAAATGCGATCAAAACCCCCAAAATACCGAAAATTGGGGGTACCCTAATATAGGGGCTTATCCAAAAAAATGGATCTATATTTATAATTTTTAGTAGTGAGATTTGCTACCCAATAAGAACTCAAAGTACCAAATTTCAGCGAATTCAGTTAAAAAACGTGCTAAATAACCTCAAAATACCGAAAATTGGAGGGTACCCTTATATGGGAGCTATGCCTAAACGTGGACCGATTTTCTCGAATTTCAATAGGGTTCGTCCTTGGGCCAACTAAGTGACCTGTGCCAAATTTCATCCAAATCGGATCATAAATGCGACCTGTACTTTGTTAACAAAAATACATGGAGGGACAGACGGACGGACGGAAATGCATAAATCGACTCAGAAAGTGATTCTATGCATATTCTCAAAAGCAACCATGGGTTGATTTTTTGCCTGTGGTGAAGGGTATAAAAACATATAGGAGCTATATCTAAATCCGATTTTCAAAAAACTTTACACACATCATTCTAGACTTAATTCAGTACGCTGTGCCAAATTTCGTGCAGATCGAAGGATATATAGGACCGTTTACATTAAATCGGACGAAAATATATATGGGATCTAAGTCTGGACCGATTTTCACGAAACTTGACACACATCATTGTAGACCTATTTAAGTACGCTATGCCAAACTTCGTGCAAATCGAAAGTTATACAGGGACTTTGGTATGTCATTTACATTAAATCGGACGAAAATATATATAGGAGCTATATCTTAATCTCGATCGATTTTCAGGAGACTTAACACACATCAATTTAGACCTAGTTCAGTCCCTATTCCAAATTTCGTGCAAAACATTTATATTAAATCGGACGAAAATATATATGGGAGCTATATCTAAATCTGACCTGATTTTCACGAAACTCAGCACATATCATTCTACACTTAATTCAGTTCGCTGTGCCAAATTTCGTGTAAATCGAAAGATATTTAAGGACTTTGGTGCACCATTAACGTTAAATCGGACGAAAATATATATGGGAGCTATATCTAAATCTGAACCGATTTGAACCGACTTGACACACATCATTCTAGACCTAAATCATTACCCCATGCACAATTTCGTACAAATCGAACGATATATAGGGACCGTTTACATTAAATCGGACAAATATATATATGGGAGCTATACCTAAATCTGAATCGATATTTCACCATTCAATAGGGTTCGTCCTTGTGCCGAATAAGTGACCTATGCCAAATTTCATCCAATTCGGATCATAAATGCGACCTGTACTTTGTTTACAATTTAACTTGGACAGACAGACGGACAGATATTCTCAAAAGGAACCATATGTCTATCTCGTTTCCTTTTGCCTGTTACAAACATATGTACAAAGACATAATACCCTGTACCACAATGTGGTGAAGGGTATAATGATTCTTCTTTGATGCTATTTTAAATAGTATCAGGCATTACAACAATGCTTTAAATTCATAGGAACAAACAAAAGAATTGGAAGCCTTGTGCGACATCCTCACCGACAGATATACAAATATGCGATGAATTTAACATAACCTAAACGCCAAATGAATTGAATTGGTATATTGTAAGCTCCTTAGTAACCACAGATAATTCTTCCGAGTAGTTCTTAAAAGAGAGAATCACGTTCAATTCAAATTATTATACTCTACACAACTATGTTGTCAGGTTATTATAGCTTTGTGCAGCCCCAAGAGTTTGTAACGCCGCGAAATATTGGTCATAGACCCACCTTTAAGTATACCGATCGTCATATATCGACTAGATGAGTCGATCTAGACATGTGTGTCTGTCCGTCCGTCCGTCTGTCCATTATAACTTGTAAACACGATACAGGCCACAGTTATGGACCAATCTTCACGAAATTTTGCATGTAGAATGGGTTCTGGCCAATGAAGACCCCTATTGTTTTTGGTAAAGATAGGTTAATCTTTAGTGGGAGAAATGGACCAAAAACTTTATTTTTTTCTGATTTTCTGGTCGCTCGAGAGGCCGCAATTATGGCCCAAACATCGTGAATTTTTACTTGGAGATGGGAATCGTACAAAAGAAAAAGCATGCCTCTTTTGATAAAGGCCCACGACGGCTCTTTATTTCGAGTTTCACATAAAAATCACTTTCTTCACTCACTGATATTTTACTATTTCCCCTCTGATGATTTCTCCTTCGTTCTCCTTATTCTGACCGCTCCTGCTTGGCTCTCCCTTTTCTACACTCGGTCGCGAATTCCAGGATGCTTCCAGTCGCCTTCCCGACGTCGAACCTCTGCCGCCGCGCCGACCACGTGGTCTCTCTGCTAACGGGAACTTGTTTACGAACATAGTGTCAAGGTTAACGGGACCATGTTTACATCTTCATTATAACTAACATTCAACTAAGCATTTCGGACACAACTGTACTTCTCTATTCTTGTCCCAACTTATGCATTAAAGTACCTTATCGATCTTAATTCTTATATTTCTAATTTTTATTAACTAAAAACAAAATTCAATTCAGCAAAAACAAATATAATTCAAAAAAAAAAATATATATATATATATATATATATATATAAAAATAAAAGTAAAAAAAAATTTGAAAATTCAAAAATAACAAAAAAAATTCACTTTAACAAAAAATAATTCAAATTAATCCAAATTGTTGGGGCAAAAATGAGGGACGATTTTTGTCCTCACACCGCCCCCCTTCTCAACGCGGCTTCACGACAGCCAATCCACGGCGGGATACGTCCACGGCGGGATACAATCACCAGCAGGTTCGTTTGATGTCCTGGGCGGCGTGTGGCTAGGGCGTTGGCCTCCAGCGGCTCTAGCTGCCGACATATCGCCGCCGACAGCCCCTCGCCACCGACGAAGCTCCATTTGGCCTCCTCACTCTTGCTTCTTGGTGGAGCATCACCCTGATACGACTCCAGGGGTCCCCTGCGTACGTCTCGGCGGTGTTCGGGGCTCGCTGTCGTCGCTCGACAGCGTTATGACCTCTGCGTCGGAGCTCAATATATACAATATACTGTAGATAGAACAGACGTCGCATCTTTGGATTACCATTGAGTTGGAATAGGGTGAAATTAAGTGTGTGATCTACATGTATATTTGAAAAAATTAAAAAACCCATACACATGCCATTCTGAAAACTATAAAAGATTGCATGTCAATTGGATTATTTTGTGTACCATTATTAATTGAGCAACCGTGGCATATACTATTTGGTATGCTACAGCTCAGTGCGCTGTCCACAATTTCATTTCGTGTATATCGAACAGACGAGAAATCAGACGAAAAAATGTATGGGAGATATATCTAAATCTGATCCGATTTTAACAAAACTTCGCATACGCCTATCTGGACATAACTACATACACTTCGAAAGATTTTGTCTCAATCTGACAAATATTGGGGGTTTAGTGCAACATTGAGATAAAATCGGACGAAATTACATATGGGAGCTATAACTAAATCTTAACCGATTTAAACAAAACTTCACGTACATTAAACTGAACCTAGTTCAGTACGCTGTGCAAAATTTTGTCTCGATCGGACAAATATTGGGAGACTAGAATTTTGATAAAAATGGACGAAAATATATATGGGAGCTATAATTAAATCTGAACCAATTTCCACAAAACTTCACGTACATTAAGCTGAACCTAGTTCAGTACGCCGTGCAAAATTTTGTCTCAATCGGACAAATATTAGAGATTTGGTGCACCATTTAGATAAAATCGGTCGATTTTATCTGGTTGGGTTGGTTAATATGAAACACACATACCTAAAATATTTCGAGTGACATAATTTTTCGTGCATTATTTACGATGAATTAGTTACTCCGGAACTTCCGCAATTTTACTTTTCCGATATTATATATGATGCGCCCTTGACGATTTTGCTCTAAATGACATGTACTAGATTTTAATAAAACGTTATTTAGTCCAGAATATAACTATTTTTTTTAGGCGACGAAATTGGGACTAGAATGACGAACTCATTTTAAGAGCACTCAATGTGATATTAAAGTAGTGATAATCTAACATTCTTCATTAAATGCATTCAATATGTGAACAGACATTTTCAATAAAAGTAGTGAATGAATTTGGCATAGAAAATTAGTTTGGAAACCATTCATTTGAAAAGGACAAGTTTAGTTTGAATTTTGGAATAGTTTGGGCTTATTCCTTTAAACGTTTTCCTCAACAAATATTTGACACTTGTTCGCGCGTTGTTTGTTCGAAATTCTTATGCAGAGGACTCATTAGGAAAGTTTATGTAAAGGAATAGTAGCGGAAAACATTAAACTGCATAGAAAAACTAATGCCAATTCGACAAATAGTTGAAGCGGAAATTTTATTGCAATAAAGAACCAAAGAGTTTGTAGTTTTCTTCTTTTCAAGGATAAAAGTAAATTCGTTAGTTTAATCTCACCTTAAGATCTTATTGATATTGATATTAATCGATAATATGCAAATATTAAAAAATACCAAACGTACTTTTTTGACACCTGTAAAGGTTACTTCAAATGAATCATACGTACGCTTATTCGAATTGCAGAATGGTGCATGTAAGTGTAGATTATAATACGAGTAGGTTCATATATTTATGTATACAGACCACGTATTTAATTTTGTACGACTTCATGTCAATAGTCATCCAAAGATTCTACGGCATTATATACACAGATTGTTGTACATATATGATCATTAGAGAACGACGTTTATTATGCGCCGTCCAACTCTGGAAATGTCCTTGCTGGTTCTGATATCAAACCTAAACTTTGAATCTTGAAGATTTCATATGAAGAAAAGGGTCCCATTTAAATTTAAAAAAAATATAAATTAATACAAATAATTAGTCCACTTAAACATTAAACAGTTATTTATGACATTTCAGCATATGACTACACACATTATTCCATTATGTAATACATGACTTTTTTCAATAAAATTTTACTTAAGGGGACCCCCCCCCCCCCATTCTCGGTGTTAAAAAATGTTTTGATTTAATTCGAATCTACTCTAATTCTAGAATGTTCCTACTAAATTTCAAGTGAAAATCTCAAGAACTCTTGAAGATATAGCCGATTTATTGTGTCAGCATCAAGTGACGGCTAAAGGGCTTCTCAAACTTTAAACGCGTTTTTCTCTTTTGCGAATGGCGGGCACGATAACTCAAAAACTAATAATCCAATCGGTTTCAAATTTTGACACGTTTCTCTGGGAGTGTGTAGCTCTCGTATGAACTAGGACAAAGCCAATCGGTGAAGATCTTCCTTATTTTTATACCCTCCACCATAGTATGGAGGGTATATTAATTTTGTTTTTCCGTTTGTAACTCATCGAAATATATTCTTGATCAGCGACGATATAGCCATGTCCGTCTGTCTGTCTGTTGTAATCACTCTAGCGTCTAAACGAATTGAGATAGATCGCCAAAATTTTGCATAGAGTCGTCCTTTGTCTGCAGGCAGGTCAAGTTCGAAGATGGGCTTTATCGGTCCACGTTTAGGCATAGCTCCCATATAAGGGTACCACCCAATTTTCGGTATTTTGAGGTTCTTGAGCGCGTTTTTCAACCGAATTCGCTGAAATTCGGTACATTGGGTTCTTATTGGGTACCAAATTTCTCCACTAAAAATTAAAAATATGGGTCCATATTTTCGGATAGCCCACATATAAGGGTACCCCCCAATTTTGCGATATTTTAGGGTTCTTAAGGGCGGCTTTCAACCGAATTCGCTGAAATTCGGCACTTTGAGTTCTTATTGGGTAGCAAATCTCTATACCAAAAATTATAAATATAGGTAAATTTTTTCGGGTAGCCCCCATATCAGGGTACCCCCCAATTTTCGGTATTTTAGGGTTTTTGAGCGCGGTTTTCAACCGAATTCGCTGAAATTTGGTATATTGGATTCTTATTGGGTATTACATTTCCCCACTAAAAATTATAAATATAGGTCCACTTTTTCAGGCAGACCCCATATAAGGGAAGCTTCCAATTTCCAGTTTTTGGGGGGTTTTGACCGGATTTTTTCACCGAATTGGCTGTAATTTAGTAATTTCAGTTATTATTGGGTAGCAAATCTCTGTACAGAAAATTATAGATAGAGGTCATTTTTTTCGGGTAGTGTCTATATGAGGATTCCTCCAATTTTCGATATTTGAGATTCTTGAGCGCCTTTTTTAACCGAATTCGCTGAAATTTGTAGTCGTATATAGTAACAAATCTCCCCACCAAAATGTATTAATATTCACCCCTTTTTAGGGGTAGTCCCCATATAACCCCTTTTTATACCCTCCACCATAGTATGGAGGGTATATTAGTTTTGTTTTTCCGTTTTTAACGCATCGAAATATTCATTTCCGACCTTATAAAGTATATATATTCTTGATCAGCGTAAAATTCTATGACGATTTAGCCATGTCCGTCTGTACGTCTGCCTGTTGTAATCACTCTAGCGTCTAAACGAATTGAGATAGAGCCTCAAAATTTAGTATAGAGTCGTCTTTTGTCTGCAGGCAGGTCAAGTTCGAAGATGGGCTATATCGGTCCACGTTTAGGCATAGCTCCCATTAAAGGGTACCCCCTAAATTTCGGTATTTTGGGGTTCTTGAGCGTGTTTTCCAATCGAATTCGCTGAAATTGATATTTTGTAGTCGTATATGGTACCAAATCTCCGTACCAAAAATTATTAATATTCGTTCTCATATAACCCCCTTTTTATACCCTTCACCACACTGTGGTACAGGGTATTATGTCTTTGTGCATATGTTTGTAACAGGCAAAAATAATCGAGATAGACCCATGGTTCCTTTTGAGAATATGGATAGAATCACTTTCTGAGTCGATTTATGCATGTCCGTCCGTCTGTCTGTCTGTCCATGTTAAATTGTAAACAAAGTACAGGTCGCATTTATGATCCGAATTGGATGAAATTTGGCATAGGTCACTTATTCGGCCCAAGGACAAACCCTATTGAAATTGGGAAAAATCGGTTCAGATTTAGATATAGCTCCCATATATATATTTAACCGATTTAATGTAAACGGTCCCTATATATCTTTCGATTTGCACGAAATTTGGTACAGACTAATCATTTAGGCCTATAATGATGTCTGCCAAGTTTCGTGAAAATCAGTCCAGATTTAGATATAGCTCACATATATCGGACGAAACTGATTTTATGTAAATGGTGCCCCAAAGTCCCTATATATCTTTTGATTTGCGCGAAATTTGGCACAACGTGCTGAATTAAACCTAGAGTGATGTCTGCCAAGTTTCGAGAAAATCGGTCCAGATTTAGATATAGCTCCCATATATAGTTTCGTCCGATTTCCTGTAAATGGTGCCCCAAAGTCCCCATACATCTTTCGATGTGCACGAAATTTGGCATAACGTACAGAATTGAGCCTAGAATGATGTCTGCCAAATTTCGAGAAAATCGGTCCAGATTTAGATATAGCTCCCATATATAGTTTCGTCCGATTTCATGTAAATGGTGCACCAAAGTCCCTATAAATCCTCCGATTTGCACGAAATTTGGCATAACGTACTTAATTGATCTCAGAATGATGTCTGCTAAGTTTCATGAAAATCGGTCCTGATTTAGATATATCTCCCATATATAGTTTCGTCCGATTTCATGTAAATGGTGCCCCAAAGTCCCTATATATCATTTGATTTGCTCGCAATTTGGTACAGCCTAATCATTTAGGTCGAGAATGATGTCTGCCAAGTTTCGTGAAAATCGGTCCAGATTTTGATATAGCTCCCATATATAGTTTCGTCCGATTTCATGTAAATGGTGCCCCAAAGTCCCTATATATCTTTCGATTTGCACGAAATTTAGCATAACGTACTGAATTGAGTCTAGAATGATGTCTGCCAAGTTTCGTGAAAATCGGTACAGATTTAGATATAGGTCCTATATATAGTTCCTTCGATTTCATGTAAATGGTGCACCACATATATCTTGCGATTTGCACGAAATTTGGCATAAGGTACTGAATTGAGTCTAGAATGATGTCTGCCAAGTTTCGTGAAAATAGGTCAAGATTTACATATAGCTCCCATATATAGTTTCGTCCGATTTCATGTAAATGGTGCACCAAAGTCCCTTTATATCTTTCGATTTGCACAAAATTTGGCATAACGTACTGAATTGAGCCTAGAGTGATGTCTGCGTTGTTTCGTGGAAATCGGTCCAGATTTAGATATAGCTCCCTTTTATTATAGATTGATTTTAAGTAATTGACGCACCAAGGAACCCATAGGAAAAAAACGTTCTGAAATTAGTATATCCTATCCCGTGACAAGTTTGTTTGAAATCGCTTAATATTTCGATAGAGCTTCCATATATATTTTCGCCCGATTTCAAGTAAATTGGGCATCAAACTCCTCATGTTAGTCAGTTTGACATCAAATTTTGCACAACGTACAAAATTGAGCATAGAATTATGTAGTTGCGTTTTCTAGAAGTACAGACATAGCCCAACGGATGATCTATTTATATTTGTTAGAAGTCGATTTACATACTTTATGGATAGATCTACGTAGATTCACATTTAGGTAAATATCACATATTTTATTTCAACCAATTTCATGCTAACAGTACTGTTTAATATACCCATAGTGGTGAAGGGTATCTTATAGTCGGCCCCGTCCGACTTTACTACTTTCATTACTGGTTTATATTAAAATGGTTATCTGATTTGTTCCGCGATTTGAGTTTGGTTCTAAGTCTCTGATGTAATCATTTCACCTGTGGAGGATAACGAGATAAACAAGTAGAACGTAAGGTTCGATAATGAACTATAACCCGCATTTAGACATAGCCCCTGTATGGAGGTTCCAGAAGAAGTGGACCGATATTCCCCATTTTCGAATTTGAATTAAGATTGGAAGAAATAATAAGATGGATAAAGTTTGGATAAAATCTAAATTTTTTGAAACGGATTTGGTCCAAAGAAACATGGGGTTTAGAACCAATATTTCGATTAGCCACATTTTCGCCGTGTTAAAGTGTATACACCCTCAATAACGATAAATCTGAGGGTATAATTATCCATTAAAAATTTCTGAATTTTTTATTTTTGTTTACATAATCCCTTTTCAGAAATGTCGGTATAGGTCCACCTTTTGGTATGTTCACTGTATTTTCATTTCTAGTACCTGTCAGTATATCTATGGTGGAGGGTATCCAAAGTTCGGCCCGGCCGAACTTAACGCTTTTTCACTTGTTTATTTTAAAATAGTTAGCTGATTTTTTTTCCGGGTGTTGGGGTTATCCCATATACCTGTATTCCACCATAGTTAGTCGGTAAACGAAATTTTCAGTTCATACCCCACATTGTATGGAATTTTAGAACGATTTAGTCGAATTAGCCATATGTTGTTATCATTTTTATCTCGGAGGATATCGACATAAAAACTAAAACGTGAGGTTTGAGAATGAACTGTATCGACCCGCATTTAGGACCAGGTCCCATATAAACCATCCTACCTATTTAATACTTAGCGTAATGGACGGCATTGGGATTGAAAACTAAAATATTAGCTTGGAACTCGAGTTACATCGGCCCTTAATTAGGCCTAACCCCTTTATTTAATGAAAACACCAAGAAGTTGCTAATTTCTACACAATGTTGTCAATATAGGTCCCGCTTTAGTATGCCTCATATATAATATTGCCCTTTAAATTGGAGTATTTTCAGGATTTTATACACATGTTTCAAAGTACCATGCATTAATAATATATGTCAACATTTTAGGGTTTTGAGATTTTAGGAAAACCCCCACTGAAATTGCTGAATTTTCTATTTGGTTTACAGCTTGTAATGAACCGCATTGAGTTTTGTAAAATATTTAGAAAATATTCAGGATTAAGAAATAAAAGAGATATTTTATCTTCTGGAAAATATGCAGGAGAAGGACTGCGGGAGCCTTTATATGCTAGCTATTCAGTCGGTTGGGGGGGGGGGGGGGGGGGGGGGTAAGGTCCTTTCCTTCCTATTCTCATTTTTAACAGAACAATAATAATATATAGACTCCCTATTTTTTTTTTAATTGAGAAGAAAAAAATTAATGGTCATTAAAAAAAAGTGAACAAATACCCCTTTCAAAGCTTACCATGTTGATTGACATTAAATAATTATGCAACTCCAAGGTATTGTTAGGAGTGCATCACCTCAAAACCCACCCATCACTATGCTCTTTTGGTGAAATATCATTATCGAGCCCCTTACATAAACGACGTCGAAGTTATCTACCTTTCGTGCATACTCGTCTCCAAAGACAACTCAAGAATGGAATTTCTCTTCATATATTTTCAACAAAAAAAATCTACATAATAATTTTTTTAAGTATAATACGCCTTAATACTATTTTAAATTATAATTCAGTAGTAGTTTTCCTCTTAATGTATGCCTTATCTTATAATTTTATATTTACAATCTACTAAAACATTTTAGATGTATTATTCCTTATGGGCATGCTTCCCCTAAACTTAACAAAAATCAAACTGCAATACGATCAATTTTATGTTTTGTTTTGATTATAAGAATTAAAAGAAACTATAAAAATTGCTGTTTAAAGTCATTACGGCGTAGCGTGTTTCAGATTCCAATCGTTCCTATATTCTTTCATAGTACAATTGTCACTCAAATTATTCTTTCTCTATCTTTCTTGTCCCCCTTATTGTATCAATAGGCACAAAACAAATCAAATAACAATAACAATTTTAATAAACTTACCACCACATTGGATGAGTCGAAGAGGCCTTTTCTACTTCCATTGGTCAGGTGGATCTGCTGATTATGATAATGATGTTTCTGTAATATTAATTAACATTGCATGTGCCTGTACAAATTAAGGGACACTTTATATATTTTTATAAATTATGTGATTCACTGTTCTATTCTTTTAGTTTATCACTTATCATATTCTTAATGTATATATTTTTTCTTTGGGAGGATTTAGAGTGAATTATTCTGCATTTCTATTGGTGAATGCTCTATTTGAATTACAGCAAAAATTTAAGGCAATATTATGATGTTAACCAATAATGTATTTTCTTAATATTGGATATGATATCAAAATTACCAATAGTATTACTTTGCAAAATACTTCATTCTAAAGCCATCCCATTTCTTTTTTTTAAATTTTTCTTTTTCACTAGAATTTTTAGCACCAGTTTCGGTTTTTATGCTTTTTGATTGTTTGATAATTTTTTTGATGACGTATACCTGGATTTGATGAAGACTTTATCAGCTCACAATTTTAAATATGCATTATTTCTATTTTTTCCACGTGATAATTTTTTGGTACTGATCTTATTGATGTTTGCTATATTCTTGAATAACTTCGTGGCTGGTACGTGAATGTTTCAAATGGGCCGTTAGACATCAACGTCGGAATTTATTTCTGTTAAACAGACGTGGTGACACACAAAGAAGTGATGATAATCTCAATTAATAAGAGATTAACGATTCCGTCTGAGTGTTTTTTTTTCCATAAAATCTCCTCAACATAGACATAAAATACGGAAAAAAGCTTTGGTCAAATATGTGAAGATTTCAATTTCGTAAAAGCTGTTTCGCCAATCTTCTATTAATTAATTGTATAATAACCCAGTATGGATTTCTTTTCATGGGTGAAAAAATGTGCTGTCGTATAGAAATTGGACGTGAAGGATTTGGATATTTGAATCCAATGAATATTTCACTGAGAAAGGAAATAAAAATTTTATAAGAATCAGAATTAATGTGTTGTGTACAAAATTAACAATACCTGGATTCACTTTTTGGTTAACCTCAACAATATATCAAATTAAAGCTGAGCACTTTTTCACGGATAAAATCTGCAGATTTATCAATTATTTGTTCGAAATAGGTTCTTACTTCTTGGACAGCCTTGATGAAAAAGAAAGAATTTCAGCAGATTTCCGTATTCCTAATCTCGGCTTGTGAAAAAATCAAGGTTGTATTGAGGGAATTTTTCTTGGTTAGCATATGATTTCTACCTTACCATATTCTTCAATGGTCGTACTCGTGAAAAAATGAATATTATCGCATGCGATAAATATGTAAAAAAGAGTTCAATAACCGTTAAATTTATGATGAGATTTAAATAAGCCAAAGGAAAAAAAATCATTTGAATTGAGTGTCCATCACAAAACTGAATAATTTTCACTCCTTGAGTTAGAAAATTAGTCAGAAAAAGGACACTTATGGTCGTAAGTCCTTTGCATGGTATGTCCCAGCGGTTTTTCCATCTAAATCCTTTAGGACGTAATAATGGTTTCCTATTTTTTCCTGAATTTTGGACTTAATAAACATAGGCGCTAATTTCGCATTAAAAAATTTATCCGCACAACTTTGGGCAAAATTTCGACGGAAGACAATATCACCAATTTTAAATTGTGGAATGCGGGTTCGAAGATTATAAGTTGCTTTATTCCGTTCGTATGCTTGTTTGATATGATCTTTCAAATCGGATCTGAGAGATTGGAGCATGTCTTCCCTAGAAGACAGT